>NC_057805.1:506893464-506899259 GCF_018294505.1 Triticum aestivum | reverse complement strand
TTTATTTTATTTTGTTTCTAATTACTTATTTATTTTACTTTATGATAATTCTTTTTGCTATTAAAGTTTCTATCAAAAAAAGTTCTTTATGAAAATTCTTTTTGCTTTTAATGATTTTGAACAGAAAATACTTCGATAATTTTAGTTGCATCAATTTTATATGATTTTAGTTTCAATAATAATAGAGGTTTCTTATAATGGTTTGAACAGAAAATATTTTGTTAATTTTATTTTCATAAATTTTATTAAAGTTTATTTTATTTTGTCGGAACACAAGAAGTCCGGAGTTGTAATAAGTTATTAAAAATAAAAAAGAGGCGCAATGCTCGTTGATTTGCTTCAAGCCTTTCGGAATAGTGTAGACTGCACTGCACATAGCTCCATGCAGTCTACCTTATTCCTCAAGGCTTGAAGCTAAGCAACGTGAGTATTGCGCCTCTTCTTCATCGTCTCTGCACTCAGGGCTTATAAACCGCTCGTAGTGCCACTCAGCTAGCAAGGTGGGACTAAAAAACTGCTTAGTAAGAAACTCTAGTACTGGTTCGTGCCACGAACCGATACTAAAGGTGCTCGTGGGGCCACAGCCTCATTAGTACCGGTTCGTGGCACCAACAGGGACCAAAGGGTGGAATTGGTCCCGGTTCGTGCCACCAACCGGGACCAATATCCTTGCACAGCGGCGTGGTGGTGAGTTTAGTCCCACCTCGCTAGCTGAGAGAGAGCCGCACCTGTTTATAAGGTGCGGTGCGCCTGAGCTATCGAGCTCCTCTCTAAAGCAGGTTACGGGCCTAACCTCTCTGTACATGCCTATGGGCCTACTGGGCCTTCTGCGGGCCTGAATCCTGGCCCATGGATGGGTTTCTAATCGTACTCAGGCCGTGGTGGCCCAGTAGGTGGCATAATTTTTAATTTTTGGCCTGTTATTTTTATGCATTTACTAATTATTTTGAGCTATAAGACCGTAAAATTGAAAAGCATTTCAAATGAACTCTGAGAAGGTTGAAAGTTGGCATGGTATCATCATTTCATCCACATAGCATGTGCAAGAAAGTTGAGAGGGTTACGGCAAAAACTAGATGCACTTCTTGTACAAAACAGACAATGGTATCATACTCGTCTATTACAAAGTTGGCATGGTATCATCATAATAGTTGCGGGAGAAAGTCTTTACTTTTTCTTCGCTTGTGTCATTTGCTTATTGTGCCGTAACCATGGATAATCTTCATCGTTTATCAGGATGCTTGGGTCAGCCTTGACTTTGAAGGGAGGAATTTCATGAAACTTTTCATAATCTTCAGACATGTCTATCTTGCCCTCCACTCCCACAATGTCCCTTTTTCCTGAAAGAACTATGTGGCGCTTTGGCTCATCGTATGATGTATTCGCTTCCTTATCTTTTCTTTTCCTCGGTCTGGTAGACATGTCCTTCACATAGATAACCTATGCCACATCATTGGCTAGGACGAACGGTTCGTCAGTGTACCCAAGATTGTTCAGATCCACTGTTGTCATTCCGTACTGTGGGTCTACCTGTACCCCGCCTCCTGACAGATTGACCCATTTGCACTTAAACAAAGGGACCTTAAAATCATGTCCGTAGTCAAGTTCCCATATGTCCATTATGTAACCATAATATGTGTCCTTTCCCCTCTCGGTTGCTGCATCAAAGCGGACACCGCTGTTTTGGTTGGTGCTCTTTTGATCTTGGGCGATCGTGTAAAATGTATTCCCATTTATCTCGTATCCTTTGTAAGTCAATACAGTCGAAGATGGTCCCCTGGACAACGAGTACAACTCATCACAAACAGTGGTGTCACCTCTGAGACGTGTTTCCAACCAACTGCTGAAAGTCCTGATGTGTTCACATGTAATCCAGTCGTCACACTGCTCCGGGTGTTTGGAGCGTAGACTGTTCTTGTGTTCATCGACATACGGGGTCACCAAGGTAGAGTTCTGTAGAACTGTGTAGTGTGCTTGAGACCAAGAATATCCGTCCCTGCATATTATTGAGTCCCCCCCTCCAAGCGTGCCTTTTCCGGTTAGTCTCCCCTCATACCACGATTTAGGGAGACCTATCTTCTTAAGGCCAGGAATGAAGTCAACACAAAACCCAATGACATCCTCTGTTTGATGGCCCATGGAGATGCTTCCTTCTGGCCTAGCGCGGTTACGGACATATTTCTTTAGGACTCCCATGAACCTCTCAAAGGGGAACATATTGTGTAGAAATACGGGCCCCAGAATGACAATCTCGTCGACTAGATGAACTAGGACTTGCGTCATGATATTGAACAAGGATGGTGGGAACACCAGCTCGAAACTGACAAGACATTGCGCCACATCACTCCTTAGCCTTGGTATGATTTCTGGATCGATCACCTTCTGAGAGATTGCATTGAGGAATGCACATAGCTTCACAATGGCTAATCGTACGTTTTCCGCTAGAAGCCCCCTCAATGCAACCGGAAGCAGTTGCGTCATAATCACGTGGCAGTCATGAGACTTTAGGTTCTGGAACTTTTTCTCTGGCATATTTATTATTCCCTTTATATTCAACGAGAAGCCAGTCGGGACCTTCATACTGAGCAGGCATTCAAAGAAGATTTCTTTCTCTTCTTTCGTAAGAGCGTAGCTGGCAGGAGCTTCATACTGCTTCGGAGGCATGCCGTCTTTTTCATGCAAACGTTGCAGGTCCTCCCGTGCCTCAGGTGTATCTTTTGTCTTCCCATACACGCCCAAGAAGCCTAGCAGGTTCACACAAAGGTTCTTCGTCACGTGCATCACGTCGATTGAAGAGCGGACCTCTAGCTCTTTCCATTAGGGTAGGTCCCAAAATATAGATTTCTTCTTCCACATGGGTGCGTGTCCCTCAGCGTCATTCGGAACAGCTAGTCCGCCGGGACCCTTTCCAAAGATTACGTGTAAATCATTGACCATAGCAAGTACGTGATCACCGGTACGCATGGCGGGCTTCTTCCGGTGATCTGCCTCGCCTTTGAAATGCTTGCCTTTTTTTCGACATTGATGGTTGGTCGTAAAAAATCGACGATGGCCCAGGTACACATTCTTCCTGCTTTTGTCCAGGTATATACTTTCAGTGTCATCTAAACAGTGCGTCCATGCGTGGTATCCCTTGTTTGTCTGTCCTGAAAGGTTACTGAGAGCGGGCCAATCATTGATGGTTACAAATAGCAACGCGTGCAGGTTAAATTCCTCATGTTTGTGCTCATCCCACGTACGTACACCGTTTCCATTCCACAGCTGTAAAAGTTCTTCAACTAATGGCCTTAGGTACACATCAATGTCGTTGCCGGGTTGCTTAGCGCCTTGGATGAGAACTGGCATCATAATGAACTTCCGTTTCATGCACATCCAAGGAGGAAGGTTATACATACATAGAGTCACGGGCCAGGTGTTGTGATTGCTGCTCTGCTCCCCGAAAGGATTAATGCCATCCGCGCTTAAACCAAACCATACGTTCCTTGGGTCAGCTGCAAACTCAGCCCAGTACTTTCTCTCGATTTTTCTCCACTGCGACCCTTCAGCGGGTGCTCTCAACTTCCCGTCTTTCTTACGGTCCTCACTGTGCCATCGCATCAACTTGGCATGCTCTTCGTTTCTGAACAGACGTTTCAACCGTGGTATTATAGGAGCATACCACATCACCTTCGCAGGAACCCTCCTCCTGGGGGGCTCGCCGTCAACATCACCAGGGTCATCTCGTCTGATCTTATACCACAATGCACGGCATACCGGGCATGCGTTCAGATCCTTGTACGCACCGCGGTAGAGGATGCAATCATTAGGGCATGCATGTATCTTCTGCACCTCCAATCCTAGAGGGCATACGACCTTCTTTGCTGCGTATGTACTGTCGGGCAATTCGTTATCCTTTGGAGCTTCTTCTTCAATATTTTCAATAGCTTCTCAAATCCTTTGTCAGGCACAGCATTCTCTGCCTTCCACTGCAGCAATTCCAGTACGGTACCGAGCTTTGTGTTGCCATCTTCGCAATTGGGGTACAACCCTTTTTTGTGATCCTCTAACATGCGATGTAACTTCAGCTTCTCCTTTTGACTTTCGCATTGCGTCCTTGCATGGACTATGACCCGGCGGAGATCATCATCATCGGGCACTGGTTCCTCTTGATCTTCAGCAGCTTCCCCCCTTGCAGCATCATTGGGCACATCGTCTGGTTCCTCTTGATCTTCAGCAGCTTCCCCCGTTGCAGCATCACCGTATTCAGGGGGCACATAGTTGTCATCGTCCTCTTCTTCTTCGTCGTCTTTCATCATAACCCCTATTTCTCCGTGCCTCGTCCAAACATTATAGTGTGGCATGAAACCCTTGTAAAGCAGGTGGGTGTGAAGGATTTTCCGGTCAGAGTAAGACTTCGTATTCCCACATATAGGGCATGGACAACACATAAAACCATTCTGCTTGTTTGCCTCAGCCACTTCGAGAAAATCATGCACGCCCTTAATGTAATCGGAGGTGTGTCTGTCACCGTACATCCATTGCCGGTTCATCTGCGTGCATTATATATAATTAAGTGTGTCAAAAATCATTACAGAACATCATGAATAGATAATTAAGTGACCAAATTAATAGAAGTTCATCATCACATTAGAACCAATGTACATACATAGTTCTCATCTAACAACATATATATAGCTCTCCAGAGCATCTAATTAATTAAACCATACATTGAAACTATGTAAAACATTTCAATGCGAAAACAAATGCGATCATAATCGCAACCAAGGTAACAATTGATCCAACGGCATAATGATACCAAGCCTCGGTATGAATGGCATATTTTCTAATCTTTCTAATCATCAAGCGCATTGCATCCATCTTGATCTTGTGATCATCGACGACATCCGCAACATGCAACTCCAATATCATCTTCTCCTCCTCAATTTTTTTTATTTTTTCCTTCAAGTAATTGTTTTCTTCTTCAAATAAATTTAACCTCTCGACAATAGGGTTGGTTAGAATTTCCGGTTCAACCACCTCCTAGATAAATAAAATCTATGTCATGTTGTTAGGTATATTTGTCATAAACAATAAATGAACCAAATAGTTATAAAAAGATAATATATACCACATCCGAATCATAGACAGGACGGGGGCCGACGGGGGCGGATAGCAAAACCATCGCACTATGTAATAAGAAGGAATAATAAAAGTAACAAAATTAGACAAGTAACTATCTAAAGTAAGAATTTTTTCCTTTCAGAAAGAAGATAAGAACAAGAGGCTCACCACGGTGGTGCTGGCGACGAGATCGGCGCGGGCGATCGACGGCGGTGAAGACGGGGACGGGGCGTGACGGACCGCTAAACCTAGACAAATCTCGGGGAAAATGGAGCTCGGAGGTCGAGTTTCGAGAGGACAAAGATTAACTAGTGTGGCTCAGACATTTCATCGAACACCTCATGTGCATAGGAGGTGAGCTAGAGCACCCAAATGCCCTCCCCTCGCCGGCCAGAAAAAACAGAGCACTCTGGAGTGCTCTGCTGTGGCGATGGGGTATATATAGGGAACTCATTGGTCCCGGTTGGTGGCACCAACCGGGACTAAAGGCCTTTGGTCCCGGTTGGTGCCACGAACCGGGACCAATGCCCCCTTTAGTCCCGGTTGGTGGCACCAACCGGGACCAAAGGCCTTGTGCTGGAACTGGCGCGGTGCGGTGGGATGTTTAGTCCCACCTCGCTAGCCGAGAGGCTTCGACAGTGGTTTATAAGCGCAGCTGCGCTGACCACTTCGAGCTCCTCTCAAATGCAGGCTTA
>NC_057805.1:506876461-506891490 GCF_018294505.1 Triticum aestivum | reverse complement strand
TACAAAAACAACAATGATTTTAGATTAGGATTTTCCATGATGAATTGTTGACGTGTATTCATGCAAGTATACCAATATTATTTTGTAGCTAACTAATTAATAATGAATGCCCAGCCTAAGTCATGATGGCCATATAAAACTGCAATCCCACACAACATCTAAAACCAGTCGCGTGCTCAGCTCAACTCAGTCTCACTTTCGGCCCACTTCATCTAGCATTTTGAATTGCACAAACCAGTTTGACCAATACACAAGAAGGAAAATGCGCTATGCGACATAATTGAACACTCTCCTGCCTAAGATCTCACCAAGCCATAAGCAGCTTCCACTTCTTTTGCAATGACTTCCATGCAAAGAAAATGCAACTCTAAACATTTTAACTATGCTTCGAGAAGTTTCTGGTCCATAACAGCATGTAAGGATGAGATGAACTGCCTAGCCCATACAAAGATCGCTGCTGCATGGTCTCGCATTACAGCTCCCTTCCATGTATCTGCACGTCGTTGGCGATAAAGCTCTCGTCAATAATAAATAAATTCATCGTTGATCCAATTTATTTCTTTTTCTCTTCCTATGATCCATATAAATCATTGAGTTGACTTTGATCTAGGTGCATGTACTCCCTGCCTCCCATAATGTAGTGCGTATAGATTTTTTGAGAAGTCAAAGATTGCAAACTTTGACCATGTTTATAGAGAAAACTATTTGTATCTACCATTCCAAATATCGAAAATATGAAACTACATCTTATGATGAATCTTATGATATTTGTTTGGCATTCCAGATGTAAATGTTTTTCTCCACAAACTTACTGAAAATTTATGAGGTTTGACTTGTCAAAAAGCTATATGCCTCTTTGATCTTAAACTTAAGAATGCTGCTTTTATATTATGGAATGGAGGGAGTATATGTTATGTCTCAGAAGAAGCAGTTTTTAGCATTTGCAGCAGGAGAGGCACAGGGGCAGATGAACCGCGTGGCCTAGCGTTGTAATCAACATTCTCTTGCCCAATCGGGTGTACAGGAATGTCGAGGCCTAGTGCCCCAGCTGGCACTAGCGCTACTAGAAAAAAGGTTGTTAGTGGCGCACCTATTTTGGTTATTAATGGTGCACTACAGGTGCGCCACTATTAACACGCCACTAGTAACAAATAGTAATGGCGCACTTCTGGTGCGCCATTAGTATCCCAGATAATAGTGGCGCACTTGGTAGTGCGCCATTACTATGTCAACAGCGCGCCATTACTATGCCTCCTAGGGGGGCGTATTTACCTTCACGTATGCCTCCAAGTGCGCCATTACTATGCCCCGTAATGCGCCACTGGTATTTAGCCCTGGTGCGCCACTACTGCTCAATATGGTGCGCCACTATTATGAATATTAGGAATTATTATTATTTGCTTTTCTGGTATTTGCACATGTTACAAAATATCTGGTATTTGCACAGGTTACAAAATACACGTTACACAGCACAGAATATAAACATCACACAATAGAATTCATCATATTAGTCTCCAAATTCGAAATAGCGAACAAAGTTCAAACATTAGCCAAGTTTAGGTCTCGAGACATTAGCAAAGTTCATCATATATATTAGCTGAGTTTGTCGTCACATTACAAAGTCGATATCGATCATCTAAACTACCATCACATAGAAGAGAGCTGCGGTCACGATGAGCATCATCGCGATGAAACTGGTCTTCATCCGGTTCCTCCTCCGCTCCCTCCTCTCTCCCGCTAGATAGCGCGCATATCTAGCTTCCGACTCCTCCCTAGCGGTGTACCCTTTGTAACTGTTACCGCTGAAACGGTGAACCTGTCTCCGACACTCCTCCCAGTCGTCGTAGACTCCGGGAACCTTACCCTTGTACACGACATACGACGGCATCTCTATGCACTAGACAAACAAAACGTTAGTAGCAATTCACAGACAATATATAAGCAATATATAAGTATGCAACAAAAGGATCGGAAGAGAAAAGCAACACATTAATAGCACGATTCATGGTCCTACTAATAAATAGCATCGATTACATATAAGTTGAACGACAGTCCAAACTAAAAAGACATACAAGTTCATTAAAGTTTAATTACAACATGAGCTAATCGATATTTCAGAACTACATAGCATCATTACTTTCGACTCGACTCAGGGACCGGAGCATGGATGAAGCCGCCGTCTTTCGTGATGGTCATGAAATCGCGATCGTTGTCAGCCTGCATTTGTAGCGTTGTTTCTATTTCATTGTTGGATGTTTAGTCCCACCTCGCTAGCCGAGAGGCTTCGACAGTGGTTTATAAGCGCAGCTGCGCTGACCACTTCGAGCTCCTCTCAAATGCAGGCTTACGGGCCTATTCTGTCACTATTTGCCTGTAGGCCTACTGGGCCTTCTGCAGGCCTGAATCCTGGCCCATGGATGGGTTTCTAGTCGTATTCAGGCCGTGGTGGCCTAGTAGGTGGCATAATTTTTTCTCTGTTTTTTTTCTCTTTTGCTTTATTTGTTTTGTTTTGTTTCTACTTACAACAAAAAACTTATTTATTTTATTTCTAATTACTTATGTATTTTACTCTAATTATTTTATTTTTATTTATTTTACTGCTGCTATTTTTATTTATTTTACTGCTGCTATTTTTACTTAATTTATTAAGGTTTATTTATTGCAGTTACTATAGTTTATTTTATTTTATTTTATTAAGGTTTATTTAGTTTTATTTATTTTATTAAGGTTTATTTATTTTATAAATATAAAAAAATGAACATAGATGCGCTTATAGAGAAAATTAAACCTAAATTCATAGTAAATTTCTGTGAAATTCCCTGTATAAGGGCATCTATTTTCACTCTAAGAGAAGCTCAACAAGGCATAGAGGGACGGGCTTATAAACTGGTGTGAGCGCCCTTCGGTTGGCGAGGTGGGACTAAACACTGGCCGCAACTAGGACCAGCCCTTTAGTCCCGGTTTGTGGTAGGAACCGGGACTAAAGGATGGTGGGCCAGGAGCGTGGCCCATTGGTCCCGGTTTGTCTCACCAACCGGGACCAATGCCCCCACGAGGCCCGACAGGTCCCTGGCCGCACGAACCGGGACCAATGCTCACATTAGTCCCGGTTCGTGACTGAACCGGGACTAATGTGAAAACTGTCCTGTGACCTAAGCCCTGTTTTCTACTAGTGTGGGGCCCCGGCCTGACGCCAGCCTGCCACCACCCCTTTAGTACCGGTTCGTGGCACGAACCGGTACTAAAGGTCATTTGAACAGGCACTAATGGTACCATTAGTACCGGGCCAAAATCGAACCGGGACTAATGTGTCTCACATTAGGTCCTTTTTCTACTAGTGTGTTTACTGCGACAACATCAGTGCCTCCTATCTTGCTTCAAATCGAGTTGAACATCAACGCACGAAGCATATTGCGATTGATCTAGACTTCGTTCTTGATCGCGTGGCACACGGTGAAGCTCGCGTTCTTCATATTCCTTCGAGCTCCCAATTTGCAGATTTGTTCACCAAAGGACTACCGTCGCCTGTATTTCATGAGTTCCATTCCATTCTATATGTCCTACCAAATGGCGTTCCGGATGAAGGGGGGTGTTAACATGTAAACACATAGTTGTACAGAAGCATGCACGTACCCATGTCGCATCTTGAAGACCCGAACTTCAGGATCACCCAAGGCCTGCGCGCCTTCTCTTTCGGGCATTCTGTTTCCTCCACGGATGTACTCCCTCTGTAAAGAAATAGAAGATCGTTTAGATCACTAGAGAGATCAGTTCCATTGTTCAGCTTTGACAGCTCCCCACCGACCTTGCACAAGAACTTGTCGGCTTGCAGCAGCCGTTGCGCATCAGATGGTTCAGAGCAAAATGAGCGGTGCAGCAACGGCGTGAGTTTCCGTCCCTAGGGTTCTGCTGCAGATGCATGCACGTAAGCTGTTAGGTCAAACATAGCGTCTCACGGTGGTGGCCAATGGAGACCTTTTTATTCTCCGTTTCACACGATCGACCGAAGCCATAGCTAGCTCTAGGTACGTCCAGTTACTCCTACTGATTCTTTGGATCAATCTGCTGCCCATTTCAGGCGTCAATCAGACGTTGGATTACTAGCTTGTCGTTTGCCTCCAATCCATGGAACATGCAAGTTGATCGATCATATTTTCATGCAAGATGCAAGTCGTGGTCTCGAAATCTGTGCGCTGCAGGAATTCTAAGATATATTATTGGTCAGAATTATTCTCTTTCCATGTAGTTTTGTTTGGTCGCTCAACTGTTCACAGGGATATATATAATTATCTTTCCATGTCGGCAGCGTTGCCTAGCTAGTAAGATACATATATGCACGTCGATCTCCATTAGTTCGGCAGAGAAGCTCTAGATATCTAGCTGTCCATATGGTCGAGAGATGTACTAGGATATTAATAATGTGGATGCATCCAAAATTTCACATATCTGTACAAAAATTGAGTCAAATCGACTGCTACAAGAAGGGATCATTTCAAGACCATGACCCTAACTAGAGAGTTGACAATTTGAGATCCAAGAAAGGGAGTGCGGGCCTGTATCCGATTGATATTTGAGTTACAGGAAAGACCGCAAATGGCCTTCCAAAAACTGATATATTTCATCAGGATCATCTGCTAGAAAACCGAGTTCATCAGCTCCGGTGGCTAATCTCGGTGGCTTGGGCTGCATCGCTTGTTTTGGCTCTAGTGGCTTGTATCAAACCTTTTCACTTGCCTTCTTTTTCGTTTTTATTTTCTGCAAACTCTAGAACTAGTAGCATTAAACTTAAGGGCCTCATTCTTATGGTCGGCCAAGCGCCTCCGCTCTAAAAAAACATCAGCTAGAAAATGGTCCTTTTCTCATGGATATCAATGGCTTTCAGTCTTCGACCGTATTTACCTATCGGGTGTACTCGTTTAATTCACCAATGTTAAATGACATTCCCTAACAACACTATATTCATGTGTGTATATACAGTAAATTTTGCTTTAAAACAAGTATTTTGGTATTCTGGTGGGAGCCCGATTTTATTTTCTGGACACTTTCAGCCAGGTTTTAGCTTGAGCTGTTTCCCGAGACCCTATTGTCAAAACCGATCATGTCAGCCATTTCTAGTTTAGCGTGAAATTATGAAGCTGAAATTTGATTCAAATTATCACAATAACAAAATTTATGTCAAAGTGTTGCAACATCATAGAGACCTGGTTGAAATAAAATTTACTCGCTTTACCCTACAAAAGATTTACAGTTCAGGTTATCGATCCCATGATTAAATTATCCAAACCATCCTTCTATTTCGCAGATGCATGTTCTTTGTGGTGCTGCTTAAGCTTAACAAAAAGAAAAGCATGCCAAGTGAGTTGCTGCAGTTGTAACTCGCAAAAGCAAAGAAGAGACGCCATGATCAGATACAAGATGTGGATCTGATCATCATTCATGCAATAATGCGTGCGTACAAGCTGGCAATATATCATGGGTTGAGTTAACACAACTTGAATCATTTTATCCCACGTACGTGTACAAGTGTATATCATTTTACAAATATGCGAACCATGCATTTTACAACTAGCTGTCTAATTATTAGTTAATTGTCCCCAATGGGCAGTGGTTGTGCTGGCAAATAATTTCAATATTGACAAGGGAATTACACCGTTGTAGTAGCTAGTTTACAATATCGCCACAAAAAAAATAGCTTACAATATTCATGTGATGGAGCTAGGCCGCAGTGTTAACAAGGGCGCGTGAAGAAATTACTAATTTTCTATTTTTAAATTGTCCATAATATATTTATATTTCAGTCATCTTTCAATCTTTGGATCAACACCTGCACTTATCGTTTTTTCTGGCAAAATTGCACCCTTTGAGTACTAAACTTTTGTGTGAGGTAATAGTTTGCCATTTTAGGTAATCAATACCTAAAAAGTATTAGAACACTTGAGATTTAGTAAAAGTGAAATCATATGCTCTCTATGAATGGAAATGTCGTATGCCGCTGTTCAGCTTCTAGTCTAGGTAAAATAAATGAGCGTACTGTTTGTTGTATGCAAAGACCCACACTGTGTTTAGTATGTAGCAAACTGATTAATTACTAGTTTATGCAAGGATGAATCTAGCTTTATTTTTCGATGGACTAATTTGTAGCTAACGAATTTCTAGTGTATGCAAGGATGAATGAGTCATCCTATTAAACGATTTATGCGAAGGATTGTGGGCATTGCGCCATGACAGATCCTTCTTTTTTTGGCAGGAAGCCTTGACAGATCCTTAATGCTTAATAGTGCAGCACATCTACTAATATTTTTATTTTTAGAAAGTATGTTCTTTAGTTAATAGGTCTCAGAAACAAATGTTAATGTTAGTTTGAAAGTGAGCCTGAGTTGAGCTGAGCACGTGGCCGGTTAATATATATTCATGTATTTTCCAAAAATAAAAGAAAAACAGAAAACGAACAAAGTAAACATAAATGCAAATAAAAGGTGAAGAAAGCAAAACAAAAAATAGAAAAGGTTAAAAAGAAAATAATAAGACAATAGGAAAACGCAAAAAATGACACCCAAACATCAGCCACACATTGCGCTCTTCGGGCAGTACGCCCGCTATCCTTCACATGAAGCCGTAGAAGCTAGAGAATAACCTGATTTGAAGCGAAAATGTTTCAGCAGGGAATGGAGTTGCGCAAGACTACCAAGAATAATAAAGGACTTTTTACTTTACTTGGGGGAAATCTAGAAGACTTATATTCTCTTTGTTTTCGCCCCTTGGACGCTTTCTGATCTTTTTCCAACGTTAGACTGGGATTTATCACGTTTTCTCGCCTTGTAGCTACATCAATTATATATAGTACAAAAACAACAATGATTTTAGATTAGGATTTTCCATGATGAATTGTTGACGTGTATTCATGCAAGTATACCAATATTATTTTGTAGCTAACTAATTAATAATGAATGCCCAGCCTAAGTCATGATGGCCATATAAAACTGCAATCCCACACAACATCTAAAACCAGTCGCGTGCTCAGCTCAACTCAGTCTCACTTTCGGCCCACTTCATCTAGCATTTTGAATTGCACAAACCAGTTTGACCAATACACAAGAAGGAAAATGCGCTATGCGACATAATTGAACACTCTCCTGCCTAAGATCTCACCAAGCCATAAGCAGCTTCCACTTCTTTTGCAATGACTTCCATGCAAAGAAAATGCAACTCTAAACATTTTAACTATGCTTCGAGAAGTTTCTGGTCCATAACAGCATGTAAGGATGAGATGAACTGCCTAGCCCATACAAAGATCGCTGCTGCATGGTCTCGCATTACAGCTCCCTTCCATGTATCTGCACGTCGTTGGCGATAAAGCTCTCGTCAATAATAAATAAATTCATCGTTGATCCAATTTATTTCTTTTTCTCTTCCTATGATCCATATAAATCATTGAGTTGACTTTGATCTAGGTGCATGTACTCCCTGCCTCCCATAATGTAGTGCGTATAGATTTTTTGAGAAGTCAAAGATTGCAAACTTTGACCATGTTTATAGAGAAAACTATTTGTATCTACCATTCCAAATATCGAAAATATGAAACTACATCTTATGATATTTGTTTGGCATTCCAGATGTAAATGTTTTTCTCCACAAACTTACTGAAAATTTATGAGGTTTGACTTGTCAAAAAGCTATATGCCTCTTTGATCTTAAACTTAAGAATGCTGCTTTTATATTATGGAATGGAGGGAGTATATGTTATGTCTCAGAAGAAGCAGTTTTTAGCATTTGCAGCAGGAGAGGCACAGGGGCAGATGAACCGCGTGGCCTAGCGTTGTAATCAACATTCTCTTGCCCAATCGGGTGTACAGGAATGTCGAGGCCTAGTGCCCCAGCTGGCACTAGCGCTACTAGAAAAAAGGTTGTTAGTGGCGCACCTATTTTGGTTATTAATGGTGCACTACAGGTGCGCCACTATTAACACGCCACTAGTAACAAATAGTAATGGCGCACTTCTGGTGCGCCATTAGTATCCCAGATAATAGTGGCGCACTTGGTAGTGCGCCATTACTATGTCAACAGCGCGCCATTACTATGCCTCCTAGGGGGGCGTATTTACCTTCACGTATGCCTCCAAGTGCGCCATTACTATGCCCCGTAATGCGCCACTGGTATTTAGCCCTGGTGCGCCACTACTGCTCAATATGGTGCGCCACTATTATGAATATTAGGAATTATTATTATTTGCTTTTCTGGTATTTGCACATGTTACAAAATATCTGGTATTTGCACAGGTTACAAAATACACGTTACACAGCACAGAATATAAACATCACACAATAGAATTCATCATATTAGTCTCCAAATTCGAAATAGCGAACAAAGTTCAAACATTAGCCAAGTTTAGGTCTCGAGACATTAGCAAAGTTCATCATATATATTAGCTGAGTTTGTCGTCACATTACAAAGTCGATATCGATCATCTAAACTACCATCACATAGAAGAGAGCTGCGGTCACGATGAGCATCATCGCGATGAAACTGGTCTTCATCCGGTTCCTCCTCCGCTCCCTCCTCTCTCCCGCTAGATAGCGCGCATATCTAGCTTCCGACTCCTCCCTAGCGGTGTACCCTTTGTAACTGTTACCGCTGAAACGGTGAACCTGTCTCCGACACTCCTCCCAGTCGTCGTAGACTCCGGGAACCTTACCCTTGTACACGACATACGACGGCATCTCTATGCACTAGACAAACAAAACGTTAGTAGCAATTCACAGACAATATATAAGCAATATATAAGTATGCAACAAAAGGATCGGAAGAGAAAAGCAACACATTAATAGCACGATTCATGGTCCTACTAATAAATAGCATCGATTACATATA
This sequence comes from Triticum aestivum, assembly GCF_018294505.1. Classification (NCBI taxonomy): domain Eukaryota; kingdom Viridiplantae; phylum Streptophyta; class Magnoliopsida; order Poales; family Poaceae; genus Triticum; species Triticum aestivum. The sequence goes on along the minus strand of NC_057805.1, from coordinate 506,882,622 downwards.
AGTTGAACGACAGTCCAAACTAAAAAGACATACAAGTTCATTAAAGTTTAATTACAACATGAGCTAATCGATATTTCAGAACTACATAGCATCATTACTTTCGACTCGACTCAGGGACCGGAGCATGGATGAAGCCGCCGTCTTTCGTGATGGTCATGAAATCGCGATCGTTGTCAGCCTGCATTTGTAGCGTTGTTTCTATTTCATTGTTGGACGGTTGATATTTGAGGTAGAACTGCCCCGAGGTACGAAGGACATCCTGATGGATGATTTCCACAAATTCCGACTGGATGCGAAAGAATTCTTGTCTGATGTCCGCGTCCTGGATTGCCGACAAGCGTGCGGCCCAATCTTTGAGATTAGTTGGTAGCAGAAGGTGATTATGGTCCCGTACGATCGCCCGCATGTGATGGAGGGCGTAGTAGGCATCCTTCTGACCGCCAGGCGGCTGCTTGACGCAGCGGAACGTCGTTACGTGGGTGAACACGTGCTTGCCGTACCTACAAATTGGCCTCCTCAAGGTGCCTCCAGATTTGGCGTAGCCGGGGAGAGCATCATCAAGAACTTTCCTGATATTTGTGTAGTCTTTCTTCGACTGACGGTCCGAGTCAAAATACGTGGCCATGGAATATTTCGGGCTTAAGAGGATGAGTTTGCAATGTGTGTCACTGCACAAAACACGGAATGTTAGAAAAAAAAGAACGATCAAAATCTAAGAAATCATATGTTACGGGGCGGTGAGGGGATGAATTACTCGGGAAAGTAAGGCACGAGGAAGTTATCCCGAGCGCTGCCCAAGATCTTGGCACGCATGTAGAAGGGGTCGACTATCACAATGTCCGGGGTCTTGTCTCTAATGATCCGCATCTCCATACTGAGAGAAAATAGCGGAATGAAGGTGTAGTGCAGTGGATAAAGGTTAAAAATAGCGAAGATGTCATCAAACCGCAGGACGATCATACCCCCGATGGTGCTATCGACAAAGCCCTTGCCCTCTGGCACCTTGGCCACGAAAACCGAGTATACCACATCATTCTCGGAGAGACGCCGCCTTTCCAAAGAAAGAACACTGTCATGCAGACTCCGCATAGCACCGGTTGCAGCATTGAGCAGATTAGTCGGTAGCATCGGCGGACCCGCCACATGCACCCTCCTCGAGATATCCTTAGGTGAACGTGGCCCGTCCTGAGCACGGATCGTACTCGGTGCCGGCTGGTTCAGGATGAGGCCACGCTCCACCAAGTACCACGCCTTGACCGCCTCGTCGTTGCTCTGGAGCATGTCCGCCCCACCCAGCAGGAAAGCCAGGACGGTGTTTCTCTTCTTCGCAGCGACGTTGGCCCGGAATAGGTCGAGCTTGATGGCGCTGCTCGACACCAACGCCGACCACCGCGCCTCGGTCTTCTCTTCACGAAGGACGGCCCGGGCTTGCGCGTCGGCGAGGCAGTGCTCGATGGACTCCTGCGCTCGAGCGGTGGCCGCGTCGGCCTGTTTCCCCTTCTTCGCACCTTTGTTGCTGTCCGGCTGCCCTTCTGACGCGCCCGGATTCGGCGCGTCTGGCTTGTAGGTCTCCTTGGCCTTGTCGGGGGTGCGCCGGACTTCCGCCCACTTCTCGCACATGTCAATGCGCTTGTAAACGTGGAGGTACATGAATTTGGCGTCGTTGTTGCCCTGCCGATACAAGGCGAACATGCGCAGCAACTGCGCGGAGGAACAAACAGTTGGCGGGCGCACACGGCGAAGAGAGGCGGGAGACCGGCGTGGCATACCTGATCCTCAACGCTGGCGCCGCTCTCCGGGCGAGCCGCGACCTCCTCGACGATCCCATGCCATTTGTTGCATGCCCCCTGGATACGCCCCAGATGGTTCGCCGTCGCCTTCGCCCCGCGCTGCATGTAGATGCCTTTAAAGTAGGGGTCGACGAGCTTGCGCTCGTCGAACTCGGCCTTGATGCGCTCCCAGTACGCCGCGATGCTCTGGTTCATGCCGGTGGTCGGGTCGAGGCAGACGACTTTCCATGCTTCGGCGAGGCATTCCTCCTCCTTGGACGCCCACTTGATGCCCGGCTCGCCGGACCTGGCCGCCAGCTTGTTCTTCTTGCGCCGCCTCGCCGGAGCAGTCGCCGGCTCCTCCTCCTCCTCCTCCTCCTCTTCGTCCTCCTCCTCCTGCTCCTCCTCGCCGTAGACGTAGCCGAGCTCGCCGTCCATGCCGCCGCTGAGATCCACCGTGTCGTCCGGGGTGACGAACCTGGGAGACGCGGCGGCCGCGGTCGAGCCTGTCGCGATGATGTCGTCCATGTCGGCCTCGGTCTCGTCGGTGTCGCGGAGGTGCGAGAAGGGCAGCGCACCATGACGGAGAGGGGGCATCGGGGAGGACCCGTAGGGGGGCGGCGAGTAGTTGTATGGAGGGTACTGCACGCCGGCGAAGGCGGGCGAGGGCGTGCACTGGGCCGGGTGTCCATGGGGGAAGGTGACGTTGGGGTTGAACCCACCGTGCGCGTCCCCATTGGCGTAGCCCGGCGAGGGCGTGCATCCCCATGGCTGCGGCGACGGAGAGCCGACACCTTTCTGGCCCCAGGGCGCGTACTGGGCGTGGCTGCCGGGTGGATTCATCATCCCCGCGCGAGTCACCTCGGCCTCGGCTTGGTCCGCCGAAGCCGCAGCCGCACACGCCGCGTTGTCACGGGCCTTCTTGGCGATTGCCCTGTTCTGCCGGTCGGCGGTGACAGCCTCCCGTCATTGAACTTCCGCCCTCCACTCAGCGTTTGTCATGCCCGGTGGCTTGGACGGCGGCGCACTAGGCTTGCTCTGCTTCGGCTGGGCGACGGAGGCGGTCCCGGTTGCCGCTGCGCGGGGGACGATGTACTTCTTCGGTGGCATGGCGGCCGGCTGGGAGGCAAGCGGGAGGGAGCTTGGCGGGAGGAATGGAGAGAATGGGAGGGAAGTGGGGGAAAAGCGGGAAGAAACGGCGGGAAGAGGCGCTCGACTCGCCGACAGGGCGGACCCACGCGCCCTTTTTTGCTTGTGCCGGCGCCCCAGGCGCCTCCTAGGGCGTCGGGTTCGGGCTGGGTCCGCCGGCACCAGTTTCGGCCCGAGCCGGCGAAAAACGGGCTTCTAGGGGCGCGACTGGGCCGTTTTTTCAGCGTCGGCGCGGCGAAAACGCCTGAGGAGGGCCTGTTGAGTGCGCGACTGGAGATGCTCTTAGTCCATCATGTGGTGGCGCTTCAGTTATACAATATTCGGCATGGGGAACTCGGAGTCGACAAACAAAGTGACCTAACAACAAATATTTTTTTCTGTGCACAGACAAGTCAATAAAATTATATCACCTCGTCCTATCACTGTTGCATTCAGGGAAGTTGTATTTTGTTTTGAGGGACATGCATGTGAATGTGTTTTTTTAAGCAAGTACAATAGCAGACTTATACCCAGTTTACATCGCAGTTTTGTCTATGTAAAGAACAGACTAAAAAATTAATGGGAGTGAGCTCTCATACAAGAGTCTAGCTATATGCGTACTCCTAAGCAGATGCAATAAATGTCATGAAAGAGAGAGAAGATGAGAAAAAAATTACAAATCTTATACTAAGTGTTCAGAAAACTTTCAGAAAAAAACCCACAAAAATTTATTAAAAAAGCTCATTGGAGCCCCTGCAAACCAAATCTGAAACCAGCCGGCCTTTTCCATAATAACGCTTTATATATAATATACGGAGTAATCTCCCAGAGATCTGAAACTTGCTGGGAGTAAAGACTTTGCGGGCGTACCTTCTTCCCCAGTGCCTTGCGATGAAACCGAACGTGGTGGCCAGTCCCATATCATCCCAGACCTACCGTTGGTGCTAGCTCCGCCACTCTCGACGGAGCCAAACTTCTCGCCGCCGGCGTGATTTTCCTCTGCTCACGTTGTGCGTCCAGGCTACTTGTTCCATTGGTAGCGGCAAAACTCTTTGACGTCGGCACAATCACACTGCTACGCCCCGCCGGCTGAGGGCAGGCTCCTCGCGCCAAGCAAGTCCGCTGCTCGCCGCCGGCGTAACTCCAATACTCACCGTCGGCGTAACTCCACTGCTTGCCGTCGTCGTGAGCCCTCTCACTTGTCTCGGTACCGGTGCAGTCTAAGAAAATCAATCTAGTTAGGCCAGACGTACGCCAATGGAGTTTACTGGTTGGTCGCTGCCATCTTCTCGCGATGACTTTGCCGTTGGGAACGAACTTGGCTCAGCAAGGTGAGAATCGAGATTTGGCAAAGGGAATCGGGTAAGAAGTTACCTTGTTGCGTCAAGATGCGCGCAGCCAAGTGGCGCTCAGTTGAGTGGTTCTTCCGATTGAAACGATATGACCCGGTCTTATAGGATATTTTTTCCAGGATGGAAGGCCAGGCTGCAGGCTGCTACTCTTGCGTTCCTGGCTTCCTACTACGGGACAAAGGAAGGGAGCGAGCAGAGGGATCGACCCATGATATGAACCTGGGTCTCCTCGATGAGGAGTAGCGAAGCTATCCACCAGGTTAGCACAGTGTTCGTGATAAAAGCTAGGGCACGCCCTACTTATAGATAAAAGGAGCCGGGTTTTCTCCATTTTTTCATGTTCTTTTGTTTTTATTTCTTCTCCGGGTTTTTATTTGTTTATTCACTTTTTCATTTTCTTTTCCTTTGGTTTATTTTGTTTATTTTTTGTTTTCATTCTTTTTGTTTTTCATTCTACATTCTTATATACATGATCAATATTTTTTAAATTCTTGTTCAACATTTTTCAAATACATGTTCAACATTTATATATATATGATCAACGTTTTTTAAAATACTTGTTTAACATTTTTTTAAATACTTATTCAACATTTCTTAAATAAATGCTCAACATTTATATATATATGATCAACATTTTTTAGAATACTTGTTCAACAATTTTACAAATACTTTCTCAACATTTTTTAAATATTTGTTCAAAAAAATTCATATACTTGTTAAACATTTTTATATACAGGATCAATATTTTTTAAATACTTGTTCAAATACTTGTTCTACATTTTTCAAATACTTGTTCAATACTTTTATATACATGATCAATGTTTTTCAAATAGTTGTTCAATATTTTTCAAATACTTGTTCAACATATTTCATATGTTTTTTGAAGAGTTTTTTTGTAATATAAAATTTTAAAGTATAAACAAAAAGGGAAAACATAAAGCATAAAACATAAAAAACAGAAGAAAGAGGTTGTGGCTTCCCGCACTAGTGGGCCGGCCCAGCTCGCTCACCCTTCAGCGAGTCTGAATCCAGGACTCGCTGAATTGAGACATAGTCGCGCCCGGCTTTGCCTCCATTGGTTTTGGCCCTTGGGACAATTTATATGATGCAAGTAACCAAAGAAATCCAACTGAGAATTCATTGAGTAGCTTTGGGAATCGGGGTCCTGGCCTCTTCGTGACCCAGGGCAATCAATTGGGAAAGAAGAAGATGAAGACTGGGAGACAAATGAGAGCGTGTTTCTAGAAGGATTTAGGGATTGTTTCTTGGGTGACTTGCTTCCTGGGCCAAGCCTCTTTTCTTTTTGCCATGAACATGGGGATCTTAATTGCTTCAATAACATGCGATTACAATCTGCCCTAAGGCAACTAATGAGGAAAGATGGGCATTGTTCGAGCCAGCAATCTGAAGCCAACAAGGAACAAGCTTGTTTAGCACACAGATCAGCCACCCTTCTCCCATCCCTTGGAACATGCTTCATTGAAAAAGAGCTAAAAAATAACAATTTCTCCCCAATATCATCTAAGATAGGCGCAACAATTCAACAGACTAAGGCGTAGCCTAGTGGTGGAAAAGGGCTGATGCCTTCCCACCCACCCAGGATCAAGGCATGGTACTTGCAATTTAGATTTATTTCACATCAATTATACTGTAGGGTCCTCCCTTACTGTCTTTCAATAAAAAACAATTGAGCGGGAATTGTTGCGCGAAGTCCAGAGGTTCAGCACCTGTAAGCTATCTATTTCCATCACTATGTGAGAGAATCCACGCAGTTGGGCAGAAATGACTCCTTGGAGTGCCATAGGAAAAGGTTTGGTCCCAAGATACAAGTAAATACACAGGGAGAGAGACACTACCGGTGCGGTATACAAAACCCAGACCTACGTACATGTACACATGTTCAACACCCCCC
>NC_057805.1:506874194-506875956 GCF_018294505.1 Triticum aestivum | reverse complement strand
CCCCGCAGTCGAAGCATCGCCGGTGACGCAGAGACTGGACCGAAAGCCCTCAAACGTCGAGGTGGGTATTCCCTTCGTCATGACATCCGCGAACTGCTGATCGGTGGGCACATGGAGAACTCGAACACAACCAAGTGCGACGTGCTCCCTGACGAAGTGAATGTCGAGCTCGATATGCTTCGTCCGTCGGTGATGGACAGGGTTGGCAGCGAGATACACAGCGGAGACGTTGTCGTAGTAAACAAGCGTCGCCTTGGTAACCTCGCATAGCAACTCTTGAAGTAGCTGTCGTAGCCAAGAGCACTCCGCAACGGCGTTGGCCACGGCCCTGTACTCGGCCTCGGCACTCGATCGTGAGACCGTGGGCTGTCGTTTAGACGACCACGAAATCAGAGAGGGCCCAAGGTAGACGCAGTAGCCGGAAGTGGAGCGGCGAGTGTCGGGACACCCAGCCCAGTCGGCATCGGAGTAGGCGACAAGGCTGGTGCCAGGTGATGCCGTCAGGGTGAGACCCATAGCTGTAGTGCTACGTATGTACCGAAGGATACGTTTCACCAGAGCCCAATGAGTATCACGAGGAGCATGCATATGAAGGCACACCTGCTGGACAGCGTACTGAATGTCCGAACGCGTCAGTGTAAGGTACTGAAGCGCACCGACGATGGAGCGGTAGAAGGGAGCGTCAGACGTCGGAGAGCCCTCGACGGCGGACACCTTAGCCTTCGTGTCGACAGGCATAGGAGCAGGCTTGCAGTTAAGCATGCCCGCTCGCTCCAAAAGTTCGTAGGCGTACTTCTGCTGATGCAAGAAGAAGCCAGTAGCCCGGCGCACAACCTCGATGCCGAGGAAGTAGTGGAGAGCCCCCAAATCCTTGAGGGTGAACTCAGTGCCGAGGCGAGCTGTGATCTGCTGAAGGAGCGCTGGCGAGGAGGAAGTCAGGATGATGTCGTCGACGTACAGGAGGAGGCACGCGGTGGCGGGACCCTGGTGATAAACAAACAGGGAGGCATCGGACCATGTGGACCGGAACCCCCGCTGCTGAAGAAAGGCCGCGATCCGCTGGTACCAGGCCCGAGGCGCCTGCTTCAACCCATAGAGAGAACGGGAGAGCAAGCACACGTGGTCCGGATAGTCGGTGTCGACGAAACCAGTAGGCTGCTGACAAAACACCTGCTCGTCGAGATGGCCATGCAAGAAAGCGTTAGACACATCGAGCTGGTGAACTGGCCAGGCGCGAGAAACAGCAAGCTGGAGGACAGCGCGAATCGTGCCTGGTTTGACAACCGGGGCGAAGGTGTCGGTGAAGTCCACGCCGGCACGCTGGCAAAAGCCGCGCACCACCCAACACGCCTTATAGCGCTCGAGAGAGCCGTCGGGGAGAGTCTTGTGGCGGAAGACCCACTTGCCAGTGATCACATTGGCACGAGGAGGCCGCGGGACAAGCTGCCACGTACGGTTGCGCTGCATGGCGTCAAACTCCTCACGCATCGCAGCAAGCCAGTTCGGATCCCGAAGGGCGGCGCGAGCGGAGGTGGGGAGTGGAGACGGTTCCGAGGTAGATGCAGCACACGCATACTCGTCAGACGTGTAGCGCGTGCTAGGACGAAGTGTCCCAGTCCGAGCCCGCGTGACCACACCGGTGAGGGGTGCAGCCGCGACGACGGGGGCCGCCGAGGGGGCCGCGGCGACGGGGGCCGCCGAGGAGGCCGCGGCGACAGGGCCCGTCGGGGAGCCGCGGTGGGGGCCGCAGCAGGGGCCACGG
>NC_057805.1:506872709-506874081 GCF_018294505.1 Triticum aestivum | reverse complement strand
TTTGGTGTTGGGAGGATAACCAAGAAAGATGCATGGAAACGACGGGGAGCGAGTTTGTGAGGAGCAGTGGACGCGGTGCTAGGATAATAGAGACACCCAAAAATGCGAAGACCATCATAAGATGGAACTGCACCGAAGAGGAGCTGGTGAGGAGTGTAGTTCCAGCGCGAACGACACGGGCGAATGTTAATGAGAAGGCTGGCGGTCGCGAGCGCGCCCGGCCAGAACCAAGGAGGCACGCAGGAGTGGAAGAGCAACGTGCGGACACAGTCATTAAGGGTGCGAATGACGCGCTCGGCGCGACCAATCTGTTGTGACGTGTAGGGACAAGTGAGGCGAAAAATGGTGTCGTGCGACGCAAGAAGATTGCGGACAGCGACGTTGTCAAACTCCTCGCCGTTGTCAGTTTGCAAGGCGAGAATGGGACGACCGAACTGTGTGGTGACATAGGAATAAAAAGCGGTGAGTGTGGCAAGAGCGTCGGACTTGCGACGAAGAGGAAATGTCCACACATAATGAGTAAAATCATCCAATATCACCAAATAGTATAGATAGGCCGTGTTGCTCGCAACCGGGGACGTCCAAACATCACTATGCAATAACTGAAACGGAAAGGTGGAAATGTTTGTAGACTCGCTAAAGGGGAGACGAACGTGCTTGCCAAGACGGCAAGCCTCACAAGGGTGGTCGTCAACCTTATTACATGAGAAAGAAAAACTCTGAAGAATCTGACGCATAACGGTGGAGTTGGGGTGACCGAGGCGGGCACCAGCGGCGAAGGCCGCGGGACGACGGGTGGTGGTGGCGCCGGAGGGATGCACCGGGTAAAGCTCGTCCGGGCTGTCACATCGATGGAGTACCATCCGTGTACGGACGTCCTTCACAGAAAAGCCGATATCGTCAAATTCAACAGTTATAGGATTCTCACGAGCAAGACGACGAACATAAGTGGCGGACGTGAGGTTACCGGGATGAGCACTCATGTGAGCGGTGGCGCCCGAGTCCATGTACCAGTCACCACCACCACCGTAGGAACTCGGTGACGGGGCGGAGTGCAGGGCGGCGAGAAGGGCCGGGTCCCACGGCGGCGGCACCCGAGGAGGGTAAAACCCGCCATAGGCCGGCGCGGCGGAGGCGGCGCCGTAGTCGGGCGCGGCCCCGTAGGCGGGCGCGGGCGGAGGCGCGCCCCCGTAGCCGCTGTAGGGAGCGGCGTTCTGCGTGGCGAAGAGGGCTTGATGGCTCGCTGGACGAGGCCCAAGGATGCCCGGAGCGGGAGCCCGAGGGACCGGCATCGAGTACGCGTGGACAACGCCGGTCCACGGGTTGGTGCCGTACGTCCACGGAGGGTTGACATGCTGCTGTTGGTGACGAG
>NC_057805.1:506871384-506872663 GCF_018294505.1 Triticum aestivum | reverse complement strand
CCTATTGCTGGTTGCGGCCGCCCCCGCAACGGTTGCCGTTGCGCCCGCGACCCGGCTGCTGAGGGGCAGCGGGAGGGGCGGGGGGCGCGGGCGGCAGGGGGAAGTACGCCGGAGGCGCGGGGGGCGGCTGCCGCTAGCGCGGCGCGGGTGGGGCAGCCGGTGGTGGGGCGCCACGGGAGGTGCCGGCGTTGAGGGCGTGATGCTGCACGCGCTTCTCGACTCCCTTCATCCGGCGCTCCTCCAACCGCAAGTACGCCACAAACTTGGGGAAGGAGGGCTCCGGCATCAAGGTGAGGTTGGAGGCGGAGTTGCCCAAGTCCTCATTGAGGCCAGCGGTGAGCGTGCTGAGGAGGAGGGCGTCATCAACCTTGGCACCAATGTCGCGGAGCTCATCCGCCAACGTCTTCAGGCGGCGGCAGTAGTCATCAATGGACTGTTCATCCTGGTGACAGTCAAAAAATTCCTGCTGCAAAAAAAGTGGCGCTGAAGCTTGTTGTTGGTGAAGAGGCCGTTCAGCTTGACCCACAAGGCGCGGGCGTCGTCGCCGGCGCTCACGACCGTGTGGAACAGGTCCTTGGAGATGGTGGTGAAGAACCACCGGATGATGGTGGCGTTGATCGCGGTCCACTCAGCGTCATCCACCATGGCGCGAGAGTCAAGGGTGCCATCCACGTGATCCACGAGGTTGTTCTCTCGCGGAAGAGCAGCGTGAAGTACGTCTTCCACGCGAAGTACGTGGAGTTGGAGGCATCGAGGACGACGGAAACGCGTGCATGGACGTTGATGTCACGGATTTGCGCGGGGTCGACGGCGAAGGGGTTGGAGTAGGTGGAGGCGTTGGACGACATGGCGGCGAAGAGATGGTGAAGGGGGCGGCGCGGCAGGAGGGCGGCGCGGCGGGGTGGATCGGGCGGCGCGGCGGGAGGGCGGCGCGTCGGGGAGATGGGTAGCGGCGGCGGCGTGGGGCGGCGGCAGATTGTGGCGGCGGCTAGGGCTAGGGTTAGCGGAAGCGGGGAGATCGACTTGCGATAGATACCATGTAACGAATGATTTGGTGCATCAATAATAGATTGATCGTGCACTAGGCACATATATATAGGTACAAGGGATGCGACCGGTGTCTTGTCTCCTAAGGTACAAGTAAATCCAGAGAAAGAGGGACACTACAGGTGCAGCATACAAAACCCAGACCTACGTACATGCACACATGTTCAACAGCCCAGGTTGAAGGATGCAGCCGCGGGAGCTTTAGATCTAGGAGCTCTCTCGCCCCCCCCCC
>NC_057805.1:506543212-506559349 GCF_018294505.1 Triticum aestivum | reverse complement strand
CGTGTAAAATGTATTCCCATTTATCTCGTATCCTTTGTAAGTCAATACAGTCGAAGATGGTCCCCTGGACAACGAGTACAACTCATCACAAACAGTGGTGTCACCTCTGAGACGTGTTTCCAACCAACTGCTGAAAGTCCTGATGTGTTCACATGTAATCCAGTCGTCACACTGCTCCGGGTGTTTGGAGCGTAGACTGTTCTTGTGTTCATCGACATACGGGGTCACCAAGGTAGAGTTCTGTAGAACTGTGTAGTGTGCTTGAGACCAAGAATATCCGTCCCTGCATATTATTGAGTCCCCCCCTCCAAGCGTGCCTTTTCCGGTCAGTCTCCCCTCATACCACGATTTAGGGAGACCTATCTTCTTAAGGCCAGGAATGAAGTCAACACAAAACCCAATGACATCCTCTGTTTGATGGCCCATGGAGATGCTTCCTTCTGGCCTAGCGCGGTTACGGACATATTTCTTTAGGACTTCCATGAACCTCTCAAAGGGGAACATATTGTGTAGAAATACGGGCCCTAGAATGACAATCTCGTCGACTAGATGAACTAGGACGTGCGTCATGATATTGAACAAGGATGGTGGGAACACCAGCTCGAAACTGACAAGACATTGCGCCACATCACTCCTTAGCCTTGGTATGATTTCTGGATCGATCACCTTCTGAGAGATTGCATTGAGGAATGCACATAGCTTCACAATGGCTAATCGTACGTTTTCCGCTAGAAGCCCCCTCAATGCAACCGGAAGTAGTTGCGTCATAATCACGTGGCAGTCATGAGACTTCAGGTTCTGGAACTTTTTCTCTGGCATATTTATTATTCCCTTTATATTCAACGAGAAGCCAGTCGGGACCTTCATACTGAGCAGGCATTCAAAGAAGATTTCTTTCTCTTCTTTCGTAAGAGCGTAGCTGGCAGGACCTTCATACCGCTTCGGAGGCATGCCGTCTTTTTCATGCAAACGTTGCAGGTCCTCCCGTGCCTCAGGTGTATCTTTTGTCTTCCCATACACGCCCAAGAAGCCTAGTAGGTTCACACAAAGGTTCTTCGTCACGTGCATCACGTCGATTGAAGAGCGGACCTCTAGCTCTTTCCATTAGGGTAGGTCCCAAAATATAGATTTCTTCTTCCACATGGGTGCGTGTCCCTCAGCGTCATTCGGAACAGCTAGTCCGCCGGGACCCTTTCCAAAGATTACGTGTAAATCATTGACCATAGCAAGTACGTGATCACCGGTATGCATGGCGGGCTTCTTCCGGTGATCTGCCTCGCCTTTGAAATGCTTGCCTTTTTTTCGACATTGATGGTTGGTCGGAAGAAATCGACGATGGCCCAGGTACACATTCTTCCTGCTTTTGTCCAGGTATATACTTTCAGTGTCATCTAAACAGTGCGTCCATGCGTGGTATCCCTTGTTTGTCTGTCCTGAAAGGTTACTGAGAGCGGGCCAATCATTGATGGTTACAAATAGCAACGCGTGCAGGTTAAATTCCTCATGTTTGTGCTCATCCCACGTACGTACACCGTTTCCATTCCACAGCTGTAAAAGTTCTTCAACTAATGGCCTTAGGTACACATCAATGTCGTTGCCGGGTTGCTTAGGGCCTTGGATGAGAACTGGCATCATAATGAACTTCCGTTTCATGCACATCCAAGGAGGAAGGTTATACATATATAGAGTCACGGGCCAGGTGTTGTGATTGCTGCTCTGCTCCCCGAAAGGATTAATGCCATCCGCGCTTAAACCAAACCATACGTTCCTTGGGTCAGCTGCAAACTCAGCCCAGTACTTTCTCTCGATTTTTCTCCACTGCGACCCTTCAGCGGGTGCTCTCAACTTCCCGTCTTTCTTACGGTCCTCACTGTGCCATCGCATCAACTTGGCATGCTCTTCGTTTCTGAACAGACGTTTCAACCGTGGTATTATAGGAGCATACCACATCACCTTCGCAGGAACCCTCCTCCTGGGGGGCTCGCCGTCAACATCACCAGGGTCATCTCGTCTGATCTTATACCACAATGCACGGCATACCGGGCATGCGTTCAGATCCTTGTACGCACCGCGGTAGAGGATGCAATCATTAGGGCATGCATGTATCTTCTACACCTCCAATCCTAGAGGGCATACGACCTTCTTTGCTGCGTATGTACTGTCGGGCAATTCGTTATCCTTTGGAAGCTTCTTCTTCAATATTTTCAATAGCTTCTCAAATCCTTTGTCAGGCACAGCATTCTCTGCCTTCCACTGCAGCAATTCCAGTCCGGTACCGAGCTTTGTGTTGCCATCTTCGCAATTGGGGTACAACCCTTTTTTGTGATCCTCTAACATGCGATCTAACTTCAGCTTCTCCTTTTGACTTTCGCATTGCGTCCTTGCATGGACTATGACCCGGCGGAGATCATCATCATCGGGCACTGGTTCCTCTTGATCTTCAGCAGCTTCCCCCCTTGCAGCATCATTGGGCACATCGTCTGGTTCCTCTTAATCTTCAGCAGCTTCCCCCGTTGCAGCATCACCGTATTCAGGGGGCACATAGTTGTCATCGTCCTCTTCTTCTTCGTCGTCTTCCATCATAACCCCTATTTCTCCATGCCTCGTCCAAACATTATAGTGTGGCATGAAACCCTTGTAAAGCAGGTGGGTGTGAAGGATTTTCCGGTCAGAGTAAGACTTCGTATTCCCACATATAGGGCATGGACAACACATAAAACCATTCTGCTTGTTTGCCTCAGCCACTTCGAGAAAATCATGCACGCCCTTAATGTAATCGGAGGTGTGTCTGTCACCGTACATCCATTGCTGGTTCATCTGCGTGCATTATATATAATTAAGTGTGTCAAAAACCATTACAGAACATCATGAATAGATAATTAAGTGACCAAATTAATAGAAGTTCATCATCACATTAGAACCAAAGTACATACATAGTTCTCATCTAACAACATATATATAGCTCTCCAGAGCATCTAATTAATTAAACCATACATTGAAACTATGTAAAACATTTCAATGCGAAAACAAATGCGATCATAATCGCAACCAAGGTAACAATTGATCCAACGGCATAATGATACCAAGCCTCGGTATGAATGGCATATTTTCTAATCTTTCTAATCATCAAGCGCATTGCATCCATCTTGATCTTGTGATCATCGACGACATCCGCAACATGCAACTCCAATATCATCTTCTCCTCCTCAATTTTTTTTATTTTTTCCTTCAAGTAATTGTTTTCTTCTTCAAATAAATTTAACCTCTCGACAATAGGGTTGGTTAGAATTTCCAGTTCAACCACCTCCTAGATAAATAAAATCTATGTCATGTTGTTAGGTATATTTGTCATAAACAATAAATGAACCAAATAGTTATAAAAAGATAATATATACCACATCCGAATCATAGACAGGACGAGGGCCGACGGGGGCGGATAGCAAAACCATCGCACTATGTAATAAGAAGGAATAATAAAAGTAACAAAATTAGACAAGTAACTATCTAAAGTAAGAATTTTTTCCTTTCAGAAAGAAGATAAGAACAAGAGGCTCACCACGGTGGTGCTGGCGACGAGATCGGCGCGGGCGAACGACGGCGGTGAAGACGGGGACGGGGCGTGACGGACCGCTAAACCTAGACAAATCTCGGGGAAAATGGAGCTCGGAGGTCGAGTTTCGAGAGGACAAAGATTAACTAGTGTGGCTCAGACATTTCATCGAACACCTCATGTGCATAGGAGGTGAGCTAGAGCACCCAAATGCCCTCCCCTCGCCGGCCAGAAAAAACAGAGCACTCTGGAGTGCTCTGCTGTGGCGATGGGGTATATATAGGGAACTCATTGGTCCCGGTTGGTGGCACCAACCGGGACTAAAGGCCTTTGGTCCCGGTTGGTGCCACGAACTGGGACCAATGCCCCCTTTAGTCCCGGTTGGTGGCACCAACCGGGACCAAAGGCCTTGTGCTGGAACTGGCGCGGTGCGGTGGGATGTTTAGTCCCACCTCGCTAGCCGAGAGGCTTCGACAGTGGTTTATAAGCGCAGCTGCGCTGACCACTTCGAGCTCCTCTCAAATGCAGGCTTACGGGCCTATTCTGTCACTATTTGCCTGTGGGCCTACTGGGCCTTCTGCGGGCCTGAATCCTGGCCCATGGATGGGTTTCTAGTCGTATTCAGGCCGTGGTGGCCTAGTAGGTGGCATAATTTTTTTTCTCTGTTTTTTTTCTCTTTTGCTTTATTTGTTTTGTTTTGTTTCTACTTACAACAAAAAACTTATTTATTTTATTTCTAATTACTTATGTATTTTACTCTAATTATTTTATTTTTATTTATTTTACTGCTGCTATTTTTATTTATTTTACTGCTGCTATTTTTACTTAATTTATTAAGGTTTATTTATTGTAGTTACTATAGTTTATTTTATTTTATTTTATTAAGGTTTATTTAGTTTTATTTATTTTATTAAGGTTTATTTATTTTATAAATATAAAAAAATGAACATAGATGCGTTTATAGAGAAAATTAAACCTAAATTCATAGTAAATTTCTGTGAAATTCCCTGTATAAGGGCATCTATTTTCACTTTAAGAGAAGCTCAACAAGGCATAGAGGGACGGGCTTATAAACTGGTGTGAGCGCCCTTCGGTTGGCGAGGTGGGACTAAACACTGGCCGCAACTAGGACCAACCCTTTAGTCCCGGTTTGTGGTAGGAACCGGGACTAAAGGGTGGTGGGCCAGGAGCGTGGCCCATTGGTCCCGGTTTGTCTCACCAACCGGGACCAATGCCCCCACGAGGCCCGACAGGTCCTTGGCCGCACGAACCGGGACCAATGCTCACATTAGTCCCGGTTCGTGACTGAACCGGGACTAATGTGAAAACTGTCCTGTGACCTAAGCCCTGTTTTCTACTAGTGTGGGGCCCCGGCCTGACGCCAGCCTGCCACCACCCCTTTAGTACCGGTTCGTGGCACGAACCGGTACTAAAGGTCATTTGAACAGGCACTAATGGTACCATTAGTACCGGGCCAAAATCGAACCGGGACTAATGTGTCTCACATTAGGTCCTTTTTCTACTAGTGTGTTTACTGCGACAACATCAGTGCCTCCTATCTTGCTTCAAATCGAGTTGAACATCAACGCACGAAGCATATTGTGATTGATCTAGACTTCGTTCTTGATCGCGTGGCACACGGTGAAGCTCGCGTTCTTCATATTCCTTCGAGCTCCCAATTTGCAGATTTGTTCACCAAAGGACTACCGTCGCCTGTATTTCATGAGTTCCATTCCATTCTATATGTCCTACCAAATGGCGTTCCGGATGAAGGGGGGTGTTAACATGTAAACACATAGTTGTACAGAAGCATGCACGTACCCATGTCGCATCTTGAAGACCCGAACTTCAGGATCACCCAAGGCCTGCGCGCCTTCTCTTTCGGGCATTCTGTTTCCTCCACGGATGTACTCCCTCTGTAAAGAAATAGAAGATCGTTTAGATCACTAGAGAGATCAGTTCCATTGTTCAGCTTTGACAGCTCCCCACCGACCTTGCACAAGAACTTGTCGGCTTGCAGCAGCCGTTGCGCATCAGATGGTTCAGAGCAAAATGAGCGGTGCAGCAACGGCGTGAGTTTCCGTCCCTAGGGTTCTGCTGCAGATGCATGCACGTAAGCTGTTAGGTCAAACATAGCGTCTCACTGTGGTGGCCAATGGAGACCTTTTTATTCTCCGTTTCACACGATCGACCGAAGCCATAGCTAGCTCTAGGTACGTCCAGTTACTCCTACTGATTCTTTGGATCAATCTGCTGCCCATTTCAGGCGTCAATCAGACGTTGGATTACTAGCTTGTCGTTTGCCTCCAATCCATGGAACATGCAAGTTGATCGATCATATTTTCATGCAAGATGCAAGTCGTGGTCTCGAAATCTGTGCGCTGCAGGAATTCTAAGATATATTATTGGTCAGAATTATTCTCTTTCCATGTAGTTTTGTATGGTCGCTCAACTGTTCACAGGGATATATATAATTATCTTTCCATGTCGGCAGCGTTGCCTAGCTAGTAAGATACATATATGCACGTCGATCTCCATTAGTTCGGCAGAGAAGCTCTAGATATCTAGATGTCCATATGGTCGAGAGATGTACTAGGATATTAATAATGTGGATGCATCCAAAATTTCACATATCTGTACAAAAATTGAGTCAAATCGACTGCTACAAGAAGGGATCATTTCAAGACCATGACCCTAACTAGAGAGTTGACAATTTGAGATCCAAGAAAGGGAGTGCGGGCCTGTATCCGATTGATATTTGAGTTACAGGAAAGACCGCAAATGGCCTTCCAAAAACTGATATATTTCATCAGGATCATCTGCTAGAAAACCGAGTTCATCAGCTCCGGTGGCTAATCTCGGTGGCTTGGGCTGCATCGCTTGTTTTGGCTCTAGTGGCTTGTATCAAACCTTTTCACTTGCCTTCTTTTTCGTTTTTATTTTCTGCAAACTCTAGAACTAGTAGCATTAAACTTAAGGGCCTCATTCTTATGGTCGGCCAAGCGCCTCCGCTCTAAAAAAACATCAGCTAGAAAATGGTCCTTTTCTCATGGATATCAATGGCTTTCAGTCTTCGACCGTATTTACCTATCGGGTGTACTCGTTTAATTCACCAATGTTAAATGACATTCCCTAACAACACTATATTCATGTGTGTATATACAGTAAATTTTGCTTTAAAACAAGTATTTTGGTATTCTGGTGGGAGCCCGATTTTATTTTCTGGACACTTTCAGCCAGGTTTTAGCTTGAGCTGTTTCCCGAGACCCTATTGTCAAAACCGATCATGTCAGCCATTTCTAGTTTAGCGTGAAATTATGAAGCTGAAATTTGATTCAAATTATCACAATAACAAAATTTATGTCAAAGTGTTGCAACATCATAGAGACCTGGTTGAAATAAAATTTACTCGCTTTACCCTACAAAAGATTTACAGTTCAGGTTATCGATCCCATGATTAAATTATCCAAACCATCCTTCTATTTCGCAGATGCATGTTCTTTGTGGTGCTGCTTAAGCTTAACAAAAAGAAAAGCATGCCAAGTGAGTTGCTGCAGTTGTAACTCGCAAAAGCAAAGAAGAGACGCCATGATCAGATACAAGATGTGGATCTGATCATCATTCATGCAATAATGCGTGCGTACAAGCTGGCAATATATCATGGGTTGAGTTAACACAACTTGAATCATTTTATCCCACGTACGTGTACAAGTGTATATCATTTTACAAATATGCGAACCATGCATTTTACAACTAGCTGTCTAATTATTAGTTAATTGTCCCCAATGGGCAGTGGTTGTGCTGGCAAATAATTTCAATATTGACAAGGGAATTACACCGTTGTAGTAGCTAGTTTACAATATCGCCACAAAAAAAACTAGCTTACAATATTCATGTGATGGAGCTAGGCCGCAGTGTTAACAAGGGCGCGTGAAGAAATTACTAATTTTCTATTTTTAAATTGTCCATAATATATTTATATTTCAGTCATCTTTCAATCTTTGGATCAACACCTGCACTTATCGTTTTTTCTGGCAAAATTGCACCCTTTGAGTACTAAACTTTTGTGTGAGGTAATAGTTTGCCATTTTAGGTAATCAATACCTAAAAAGTATTAGAACACTTGAGATTTAGTAAAAGTGAAATCATATGCTCTCTATGAATGGAAATGTCGTATGCCGCTGTTCAGCTTCTAGTCTAGGTAAAATAAATGAGCGTACTGTTTGTTGTATGCAAAGACCCACACTGTGTTTAGTATGTAGCAAACTGATTAATTACTAGTTTATGCAAGGATGAATCTAGCTTTATTTTTCGATGGACTAATTTGTAGCTAACGAATTTCTAGTGTATGCAAGGATAAATGAGTCATCCTATTAAACGATTTATGCGAAGGATAGTGGGCATTGCGCCATGACAGATCCTTCTTTTTTTGGCAGGAAGCCTTGACAGATCCTTAATGCTTAATAGTGCAGCACATCTACTAATATTTTTATTTTTAGAAAGTATGTTCTTTAGTTAATAGGTCTCAGAAACAAATGTTAATGTTAGTTTGAAAGTGAGCCTGAGTTGAGCTGAGCACGTGGCCGGTTAATATATATTCATGTATTTTCCAAAAATAAAAGAAAAACAGAAAACGAACAAAGTAAACATAAATGCAAATAAAAGGTGAAGAAACCAAAACAAAAAAGAGAAAAGGTTAAAAAGAAAATAATAAGACAATAGGAAAACGCAAAAAATGACACCCAAACATCAGCCACACATTGCGCTCTTCGGGCAGTACGCCCGCTATCCTTCACATGAAGCCGTAGAAGCTAGAGAATAACCTGATTTGAAGCGAAAATGTTTCAGCAGGGAAAGGAGTTGCGCAAGACTACCAAGAATAATAAAGGACTTTTTACTTTACTTGGGGGAAATCTAGAAGACTTATATTCTCTTTGTTTTCGCCCCTTGGGACGCTTTCTGATCTTTTTCCAATGTTAGACTGGGATTTATCACGTTTTCTCGCCTTGTAGCTACATCAATTATATATATTACAAAAACAACAATGATTTTAGATTAGGATTTTCCATGATGAATTGTTGACGTGTATTCATGCAAGTATACCAATATTATTTTGTAGCTAACTAATTAATAATGAATGCCCAGCCTAAGTCATGATGGCCATATAAAACTGCAATCCCACACAACATCTAAAACCAGTCGCGTGCTCAGCTCAACTCAGTCTCACTTTCGGCCCACTTCATCTAGCATTTTGAATTGCACAAACCAGTTTGACCAATACACAAGAAGGAAAATGCGCTATGCGACATAATTGAACACTCTCCTGCCTAAGATCTCACCAAGCCATAAGCAGCTTCCACTTCTTTTGCAATGACTTCCATGCAAAGAAAATGCAACTCTAAACATTTTAACTATGCTTCGAGAAGTTTCTGGTCCATAACAGCATGTAAGGATGAGATGAACTGCCTAGCCCATACAAAGATCGCTGCTGCATGGTCTCGCATTACAGCTCCCTTCCATGTATCTGCACGTCGTTGGCGATAAAGCTCTCGTCAATAATAAATAAATTCATCGTTGATCCAATTTATTTCTTTTTCTCTTCCTATGATCCATATAAATCATTGAGTTGACTTTGATCTAGGTGCATGTACTCCCTGCCTCCCATAATGTAGTGCCTATAGATTTTTTGAGAAGTCAAAGATTGCAAACTTTGACCATGTTTATAGAGAAAACTATTTGTATCTACCATTCCAAATATCTAAAATATGAAACTACATCTTATGATGAATCTTATGATATTTGTTTGGCATTCCAGATGTAAATGTTTTTCTCCACGAACTTACTGAAAATTTATGAGGTTTGACTTGTCAAAAAGCTATATGCCTCTTTGATCTTAAACTTAAGAATGCTGCTTTTATATTATGGAATGGAGGGAGTATATGTTATGTCTCAGAAGAAGCAGTTTTTAGCATTTGCAGCAGGAGAGGCACAAGGGCAGATGAACCGCGTGGCCTAGCGTTGTAATCAACATTCTCTTGCCAGTCGGGTGTACAGGAATGTCGAGGCCTAGTGCCCCAGCTGGCACTAGCGCTACTAGAAAAAAGGTTGTTAGTGGCGCACCTATTTTGGTTATTAATGGTGCACTACAGGTGCGCCACTATTAACACGCCACTAGTAACAAATAGTAATGGCGCACTTCTGGTGCGCCATTAGTATCCCAGATAATAGTGGCGCACTTGGTAGTGCGCCATTACTATGTCAACAGTGCGCCATTACTATGCCTCCTAGGGGGGCGTATTTACCTTCACGTATGCCTCCAAGTGCGCCATTACTATGCCCCGTAATGCGCCACTGGTATTTAGCCCTGGTGCGCCACTACTGCTCAATATGGTGCGCCACTATTATGAATATTAGGAATTATTATTATTTGCTTTTCTGGTATTTGCACAAGTTACAAAATATCTGGTATTTGCACAGGTTACAAAATACACGTTACACAGCACAGAATATAAACATCACACAATAGAATTCATCATATTAGTCTCCAAATTCGAAATAGCGAATAAAGTTCAAACATTAGCCAAGTTTAGGTCTCGAGACATTAGCAAAGTTCATCATATATATTAGCTGAGTTTGTCGTCACATTACAAAGTCAATATCGATCATCTAAACTACCATCACATAGAAGAGAGCTGCGGTCACGATGAGCATCATCGCGATGAAACTGGTCTTCATCCGGTTCCTCCTCCGCTCCCTCCTCTCTCCCGCTAGATAGCGCGCATATCTAGCTTCCGCCTCCTCCCTAGCGGTGTACCCTTTGTAACTATTACCGCTGAAACGGTGAACCTGTCTCCGACACTCCTCCCAGTCGTCGTAGACTCCGGGAACCTTACCCTTGTACACGACATACGACGGCATCTCTATGCACTAGACAAACAAAACGTTAGTAGCAATTCACAGACAATATATAAGCAATATATAAGTATGCAACAAAAGGATCGGAAGAGAAAAGCAACACATTAATAGCACGATTCATGGTCCTACTAATAAATAGCATCGATTACATATAAGTTGAACGACAGTCCAAACTAAAAAGACATACAAGTTCATTAAAGTTTAATTACAACATGAGCTAATCGATATTTCAGAACTACATAGCATCATTACTTTCGACTCGACTCAGGGACCGGAGCGTGGATGAAGCCGCCGTCTTTCGTGATGGTCATGAAATTGCGATCGTTGTCAGCCTGCATTTGTAGCGTTGTTTCTATTTCATTGTTGGACGGTTGATATTTGAGGTAGAACTGCCCCGAGGTACGAAGGACATCCTGATGGATGATTTCCACAAACTCCGACTGGATGCGAAAGAATTCTTGTCTGATGTCCGCGTCCTGGATTGCCGACAAGCGTGCGGCCCAATCTTTGAGATTAGTTGGTAGCAGAAGGTGATTATGGTCCCGTACGATCGCCCGCATGTGATGGAGGGCGTAGTAGGCATCCTTCTGACCGCCAGGCGGCTGCTTGACGCAGCGGAACGTCGTTACGTGGGTGAACACGTGCTTGCCGTACCTACAAATTGGCCTCCTCAAGGTGCCTCCAGATTTGGCGTAGCCGGGGAGAGCATCATCAAGAACTTTCCTGATATTTGTGTAGTCTTTCTTCGACTGACGGTCCGAGTCAAAATACATGGCCATGGAATATTTCGGGCTTAAGAGGATGAGTTTGCAATGTGTGTCACTGCACAAAACACGGAATGTTAGAAAAAAAAGAACGATCAAAATCTAAGAAATCATATGTTACGGGGCGGTGAGGGGATGAATTACTCGGGAAAGTAAGGCACGAGGAAGTTATCCCGAGCGCTGCCCAAGATCTTGGCACGCATGTAGAAGGGGTCGACTATCACAATGTCCGGGGGTCTTGTCTCTAATGATCCGCATCTCCATACTGAGCGAAAATAGCGGAATGAAGGTGTAGTGCAGTGGATAAAGGTTAAAAATAGCGAAGATGTCATCAAACCGCAGGACGATCATACCCCCGATGGTGCTATCGACAAAGCCCTTGCCCTCTGGCACCTTGGCCACGAAAACCGAGTATGCCACATCATTCTCGGAGAGACGCCGCCTCTCCAAAGAAAGAACACTGTCATGCAGACTCCGCATAGCACCGGTTGCAGCATTGAGCAGATTAGTCGGTAGCATCGGCGGACCCGCCACATGCACCCTCCTCGAGATATCCTTAGGTGAAGGTGGCCCGTCCTGAGCACGGATCGTACTCGGTGCCGGCTGGTTCAGGATGAGGCCACGCTCCACCAAGTACCACGCCTTGACCGCCTCGTCGTTGCTCTGGAGCATGTCCGCCCCACCCAGCAGGAAAGCCAGGACGGTGTTTCTCTTCTTCGCAGCGACGTTGGCCCGGAATAGGTCGAGCTTGATGGCGCTGCTCGACATCAACGCCGACCACCGCGCCTCGGTCTTCTCTTCACGAAGGACGGCCCGGGCTTGCGCGTCGGCGAGGCAGTGCTCGATGGACTCCTGCGCTCGAGCGGTGGCCGCGTCGGCGTGTTTCCCCTTCTTCGCACCTTTGTTGCTGTCCGGCTGCCCTTCTGACGCGCCCGGATTCGGCGCGTCTGGCTTGTAGGTCTCCTTGGCCTTGTCGGGGGTGCACCGGACTTCCGCCCACTTCTCGCACATGTCAATGCGCTTGTAAACGTGGAGGTACATGAATTCGGCGTCGTTGTTGCCCTGCCGATACAAGGCGAACATGCGCAGCAACTGCGCGGAGGAACAAACAGTTGGCGGGCGCACACGGCGAAGAGAGGCGGGAGACCGGCGTGGCATACCTGATCCTCAACGCTGGCGCCGCTCTCCGGGCGAGCCGCGACCTCCTCGACGATCCCATGCCATTTGTTGCATGCCCCCTGGATACGCCCCAGATGGTTCGCCGTCGCCTTCGCCCCGCGCTGCATGTAGACGCCTTTAAAGTAGGGGTCGACGAGCTTGCGCTCGTCGAACTCGGCCTTGATGCGCTCCCAGTACGCCGCGATGCTCTGGTTCATGCCGGTGGTCGGGTCGAGGCAGACGACTTTCCATGCTTCGGCGAGGCATTCCTCCTCCTTGGACACCCACTTGATGCCCGGCTCGCCGGACCTGGCCGCCAGCTTGTTCTTCTTGCGCCGCCTCGCCGGAGCAGTCGCCGGCTCCTCCTCCTCCTCCTCCTCTTCGTCCTCCTCCTCCTGCTCCTCCTGCTCCTCCTCGCCGTAGACGTAGCCGAGCTCGCCGTCCATGCCGCCGCTGAGATCCACCGTGTCGTCCGGGGTGACGAACCTGGGAGACGCGGCGGCCGCGGTCGAGCCTGTCGCGATGATGTCGTCCATGTCGGCCTCGGTCTCGTCGGTGTCGCGGAGGTGCGAGAAGGGCAGCGCACCACGACGGAGAGGGGGCATCGGGGAGGACCCGTAGGGGGGCGGCGAGTAGTTGTATGGAGGGTACTGCACGCCGGCGAAGGCGGGCGAGGGCGTGCACTGGGCCGGGTGTCCATGGGGGAAGGTGACGTTGGGGTTGAACCCACCGTGCGCGTCCCCATAGGCGTAGCCCGGCGAGGGCGTGCATCCCCATGGCTGCGGCGACGGAGAGCCGACACCTTGCTGGCCCCAGGGCGCGTACTGGGCGTGGCTGCCGGGTGGATTCATCATCCCCGCGCGAGTCACCTCGGCCTTGGCTTGGTCCGCCGAAGCCGCAGCCGCACACGCCGCGTTGTCACGGGCCTTCTTGGCGATTGCCCTGTTCTGCCGGTCGGCGGTGACAGCCTCCCGTCATTGAACTTCCGCCCTCCACTCAGCGTTTGTCATGCCCGGTGGCTTGGACGGCGGCGCACTAGGCTTGCTCTGCTTCGGCTAGGCGACGGAGGCGGTCCCGGTTGCCGCTGCGCGGGGGACGATGTACTTCTTCGGTGGCATGGCGGCCGGCTGGGAGGCAAGCGGGAGGGAGCTTGGCGGGAGGAATGGAGAGAATGGGAGGGAAGTGGGGGAAAAGCGGGAAGAAACGGCGGGAAGAGGCGCTCGACTCGCCGACAGGGCGGACCCACGCGCCCTTTTCGCTTGTGCCGGCGCCCCAGGCGCCTCCTAGGGCGTCGGGTTCGGGCTGGGTCCGCCGGCACCAGTTTCGGCCCGAGCCGGCGAAAAACGGGCTTCTAGGGGCGCGACTGGGCCGTTTTTTCAGCGTCGGCGCGGCAAAAACGCCTGAGGAGGGCCTGTTGGGTGCGCGACTGGAGATGCTCTTAGTCCATCATGTGGTGGCGCTTCAGTTATACAATATTCGGCATGGGGAACTCGGAGTCGACAAACAAAGTGACCTAACAACAAATATTTTTTTCTGTGCACAGACAAGTCAATAAAATTATATCACCTCGTCCTATCACTGTTACGCCCCGCCGGCTGAGGGCAGGCTCCTCGCGCCAAGCAAGTCCGCTGCTCGCCGCCGGCGTAACTCCAATACTCACCGTCGGCGTAACTCCACTGCTTGCCGTCGTCGTCAGCCCTCTCACTTGTCTCGGTACCGGTGCAGTCTAAGAAAATCAATCTAGTTAGGCCAGACGTACGCCAATGGAGTTTACTGGTTGGTCGCTGCCATCTTCTCGCGATGACTTTGCCGTTGGGAACGAACTTGGCTCAGCAAGGTGAGAATCGAGATTTGGCAAAGGGAATCGGGTAAGAAGTTACCTTGTTGCGTCAAGATGCGCGCAGCCAAGTGGCGCTCAGTTGAGTGGTTCTTCCGATTGAAACGATATGACCCGGTCTTATAGGATATTTTTTCCAGGATGGAAGGCCAGGCTGCAGGCTGCTACTCTTGCGTTCCTGGCTTCCTACTACGGGACAAAGGAAGGGAGCGAGCAGAGGGATCGACCCATGATATGAACCTGGGTCTCCTCGATGAGGAGTAGCGAAGCTATCCACCAGGTTAGCACAGTGTTCGTGATAAAAGCTAGGGCACGCCCTACTTATAGATAAAAGGAGCCGGGTTTTCTCCATTTTTTCATGTTCTTTTGTTTTTATTTCTTCTCCGGGTTTTTATTTGTTTATTCACTTTTTCATTTTCTTTTCCTTTGGTTTATTTTGTTTATTTTTTGTTTTCATTCTTTTTGTTTTTCATTCTACATTCTTATATACATGATCAATATTTTTTAAATTCTTGTTCAACATTTTTCAAATACATGTTCAACATTTATATATATATGATCAACGTTTTTTAAAATACTTGTTTAACATTTTTTTAAATACTTATTCAACATTTCTTAAATAAATGCTCAACATTTATATATATATGATCAACATTTTTTAGAATACTTGTTCAACAATTTTACAAATACTTTCTCAACATTTTTTAAATATTTGTTCAAAAAAATTCATATACTTGTTAAACATTTTTATATACAGGATCAATATTTTTTAAATACTTGTTCAAATACTTGTTCTACATTTTTCAAATACTTGTTCAATACTTTTATATACATGATCAATGTTTTTCAAATAGTTGTTCAATATTTTTCAAATACTTGTTCAACATATTTCATATGTTTTTTGAAGAGTTTTTTTGTAATATAAAATTTTAAAGTATAAACAAAAAGGGAAAACATAAAGCATAAAACATAAAAAACAGAAGAAAGAGGTTGTGGCTTCCCGCACTAGTGGGCCGGCCCAGCTCGCTCGCCCTTCAGCGAGTCTGAATCCAGGACTCGCTGAATTGAGACATAGTCACGCCCGGCTTTGCCTCCATTGGTTTTGGCCCTTGGGACAATTTATATGATGCAAGTAACCAAAGAAATCCAACTGAGAATTCATTGAGTAGCTTTGGGAATCGGGGTCCTGGCCTCTTCGTGACCCAGGGCAATCAATTGGGAAAGAAGAAGATGAAGACTGGGAGACAAATGAGAGCGTGTTTCTAGAAGGATTTAGGGATTGTTTCTTGGGTGACTTGCTTCCTGGGCCAAGCCTCTTTTCTTTTTGCCATGAACATGGGGATCTTAATTGCTTCAATAACATGCGATTACAATCTGCCCTAAGGCAACTAATGAGGAAAGATGGGCATTGTTCGAGCCAGCAATCTGAAGCCAACAAGGAACAAGCTTGTTTAGCACACAGATCAGCCACCCTTCTCCCATCCCTTGGAACATGCTTCATTGAAAAAGAGCTAAAAAATAACAATTTCTCCCCAATATCATCTAAGATAGGCGCAACAATTCAACAGACTAAGGCGTAGCCTAGTGGTGAAAAAGGGCTGATGCCTTCCCACCCACCCAGGATCAAGGCATGGTACTTGCAATTTAGATTTATTTCACATCAATTATACTGTAGGGTCCACCCTTACTGTCTTTCAATAAAAAACAATTGAGCGGGAATTGTTGCGCGAAGTCCAGAGGTTCAGCACCTGTAAGCTATCTATTTCCATCACTATGTGAGAGAATCCATGCAGTTGGGCAGAAATGACTCCTTGGAGTGCCATAGGAAAAGGTTTGGTCCCAAGATACAAGTAAATACACAGGGAGAGAGACACTACCGGTGCGGTATACAAAACCCAGACCTACGTACATGT
>NC_057805.1:506542347-506543202 GCF_018294505.1 Triticum aestivum | reverse complement strand
CGCCCGGCTTTGCCTCCATTGGTTTTGGCCCTTGGGACAATTTATATGATGCAAGTAACCAAAGAAATCCAACTGAGAATTCATTGAGTAGCTTTGGGAATCGGGGTCCTGGCCTCTTCGTGACCCAGGGCAATCAATTGGGAAAGAAGAAGATGAAGACTGGGAGACAAATGAGAGCGTGTTTCTAGAAGGATTTAGGGATTGTTTCTTGGGTGACTTGCTTCCTGGGCCAAGCCTCTTTTCTTTTTGCCATGAACATGGGGATCTTAATTGCTTCAATAACATGCGATTACAATCTGCCCTAAGGCAACTAATGAGGAAAGATGGGCATTGTTCGAGCCAGCAATCTGAAGCCAACAAGGAACAAGCTTGTTTAGCACACAGATCAGCCACCCTTCTCCCATCCCTTGGAACATGCTTCATTGAAAAAGAGCTAAAAAATAACAATTTCTCCCCAATATCATCTAAGATAGGCGCAACAATTCAACAGACTAAGGCGTAGCCTAGTGGTGGAAAAGGGCTGATGCCTTCCCACCCACCCAGGATCAAGGCATGGTACTTGCAATTTAGATTTATTTCACATCAATTATACTGTAGGGTCCTCCCTTACTGTCTTTCAATAAAAAACAATTGAGCGGGAATTGTTGCGCGAAGTCCAGAGGTTCAGCACCTGTAAGCTATCTATTTCCATCACTATGTGAGAGAATCCACGCAGTTGGGCAGAAATGACTCCTTGGAGTGCCATAGGAAAAGGTTTGGTCCCAAGATACAAGTAAATACACAGGGAGAGAGACACTACCGGTGCGGTATACAAAACCCAGACCTACGTACATGTACACATGTTCAACACCCCCC
>NC_057805.1:506540617-506542337 GCF_018294505.1 Triticum aestivum | reverse complement strand
AGAGACTGGACCGAAAGCCCTCAAACGTCGAGGTGGGTATTCCCTTCGTCATGACATCCGCGAACTGCTGATCGGTGGGCACATAGAGAACTCGAACACAACCAAGTGCGACGTGCTCCCTGACGAAGTGAATGTCGAGCTCGATATGCTTCGTCCGTCGGTGATGGACAGGGTTGGCAGCGAGATACACAGCGGAGACGTTGTCGCAGTAAACAAGCGTCGCCTTGGTAACCTCGCATAGCAACTCTTGAAGTAGCTGTCGTAGCCAAGAGCACTCCGCAACGGCGTTGGCCACGGCCCTGTACTCGGCCTCGGCACTCGATCGTGAGACCGTGGGCTGTCGTTTAGACGACCACGAAATCAGAGAGGGCCCAAGGTAGACGCAGTAGCCGGAAGTGGAGCGGCGAGTGTCGGGACACCCAGCCCAGTCGGCATCGGAGTAGGCGACAAGGCTGGTGCCAGGTGATGCCGTCAGGGTGAGACCCATAGCTGTAGTGCTACGTATGTACCGAAGGATACGTTTCATCAGAGCCCAAATAGTATCACGAGGAGCATGCATATGAAGGCACACCTGCTGGACAGCGTACTGAATGTCCGAACGCGTCAGTGTAAGGTACTGAAGCGCACCGACGATGGAGCGGTAGAAGGGAGCGTCAGACGCCGGAGAGCCCTGGACGGCGGACACCTTAGCCTTCGTGTCGACAGGCATAGGAGCAGGCTTGCAGTTAAGCATGCCCGCTCGCTCCAGAAGTTCGTAGGCGTACTTCTGCTGATGCAAGAAGAAGCCAGTAGCCCGGCGCACAACCTCGATGCCGAGGAAGTAGTGGAGAGCCCCCAAATCCTTGAGGGTGAACTCAGTGCCGAGGCGAGCTGTGATCTGCTGAAGGAGCGCTGGCGAGGAGGAAGTCAGGATGATGTCGTCGACGTACAGGAGGAGGCACGCGGTGGCGGGACCCTGGTGATAAACAAACAGGGAGGCATCGGACCGTGTGGACCGGAACCCCCGCTGCTGAAGAAAGGCCGCGATCCGCTGGTACCAGGCCTGAGGCGCCTGCTTCAACCCATAGAAAGAACGGGAGAGCAAGCACACGTGGTCCGGATAGTCGGTGTCGACGAAACCAGTAGGTTGCTGACAAAACACCTGCTCGTCGAGATGACCATGCAAGAAAGCGTTAGACACATCGAGCTGGTGAACTGGCCAGGCGCGAGAACAGCAAGCTGGAGGACAGCGCGAATCGTGCCTGGTTTGACAACCGGGGCGAAGGTGTCGGTGAAGTCCACGCCGGCACGCTGGCGAAAGCCGCGCACCACCCAACGCGCCTTATAGCGCTCGAGAGAGCCGTCGGGGCGAGTCTTGTGGCGGAAGACCCACTTGCCAGTGATCACATTGGCACGAGGAGGCCGCGGGACAAGCTGCCACGTACGGTTGCGCTGCATGGCGTCAAACTCCTCACGCATCGCAGCAAGCCAGTTCGGATCCCGAAGGGCGGCGCGAGCGGAGGTGGGGAGTGGAGACGGTTCCGAGGTAGATGCAGCACACGCATACTCGTCAGACGTGTAGCGCATGCTAGGACGAAGTGTCCCAGTCCGAGCCCGCGTGACCACACCGGTGAGGGGTGCAGCCGCGACGACGGGGGCGGCCGAGGGGACCGCGACGGGGGCCGCCGAGGGGGCCGCGGCGACGGGGGCGGCCGAG
Source organism: Triticum aestivum (assembly GCF_018294505.1). Lineage (NCBI taxonomy): Eukaryota > Viridiplantae > Streptophyta > Magnoliopsida > Poales > Poaceae > Triticum > Triticum aestivum. Next base: position 506,540,641 of record NC_057805.1, on the reverse strand, counting down.
GAGGCCGCGGCGACAGGGCCCGTC
>NC_057805.1:506538302-506539868 GCF_018294505.1 Triticum aestivum | reverse complement strand
GCGGGCAGGGCGAGCCCAGTGCGCGGCTGGTCGGTCCGCCAGAGGAGGAGGCAGGGGCGGACCGCGCCACGGGAGACGCCGAGGGTGACGGTACCTGCTGAAACGGAAACACCAGCTCATTAAAGTACACATGCCGCAAAGTGAAAACGCGGTGGGATACTGGATCATAGCACCGGCAACCTTTGGTGTTGGGAGGATAACCAAGAAAGATGCATGGAAGCGACCGGGGAGCGAGTTTGTGAGGAGTAGTGAACGCGGTGCTAGGATAACAGAGACACCCAAAAATGCGAAGACCATCATAAGATGGAACTGCACCGAAGAGGAGCTGGTGAGGAGTGTAGTTCCAGCGCGAACGACATGGGCGAATGTTAATGGGAAGGCTGGCGGTCGCGAGCGCGCCCGGCCAGAACCAAGGAGGCACGCAGGAGTGGAAGAGCAACATGCAGACACAGTCATTAAGGGTGCGAATGACGCGCTCGGCGCGACCAGTCTGTTGTGACGTGTAGGGACAAGTGAGGCGAAAAATGGTGTCGTGCGACGCAAGAAGATTGCGGACAGCGACATTGTCAAACTCCTTGCCGTTGTCAGTTTGCAAGGCGAGAATGGGACGACCGAACTGTGTGGTGACATAGGAATAAAAAGCGGTGAGTGTGGCAAGAGCGTCGGACTTGCGACGAAGAGGAAATGTCCACACATAATGAGTAAAATCATCCAATATCACCAAATAGTATAGATAGGCCGTGTTGCTCGCAACCGGGGACGTCCAAACATCACTATGCAATAACTGAAACGGAAAGGTGGAAATGTTTGTAGACTCGCTAAAGGGGAGACGAACGTGCTTGCCAAGACGGCAAGCCTCACAAGGGTGGTCGTCAACCTTATTACATGAGAAAGAAAAACTCTGAAGAATCTGACGCATAACGGTGGAGTTGGGGTGACCGAGGCGGGCGTGCCAAAGATCGACACCAGCGGCGAAGGCCGCGGGACGACGGGTGGTGGTGGCGCCGGAGGGATGCACCGGGTAAAGCTCGTCTGGGCTGTCACATCGGTGGAGTACCATCCGTGTACGGACGTCCTTCACAGAAAAGCCGATATCGTCAAATTCAACAGTTATAGGATTCTCACGAGCAAGACGACGAACATAAGTGGCGGACGTGAGGTTACCGGGATGAGCACTCATGTGAGCGGTGGTGCCCGAGTCCATGTACCAGTCACCACCACCACCGTAGGAACTCGGTGACGGGGCGGAGTGCAGGGCGGCGAGAAGGGCCGGGTCCCACGGCGGCGGCACCTGAGGACGGTAAAACCCGCCATAGGCCGGCGCGGCGGAGGCGGCGCCGTAGTCGGGCGCGGCCCCGTAGGCGGGCGCGGGCGGAGGCGCGGCCCTGTAGCCGTTGTAGGGAGCGGCGTTCTGCGTGGCGAAGAGGGTCTGATGGCTCGCTGGACGAGGCCCAAGGATGCCCGGAGCGGGAGCCCGAGGGACCGGCATCGAGTACGCGTGGACAACGCCGGTCCACGGGTTGGTGCCGTACGTCCACGGAGGGTTGACATGCTGATGTTGCTGAC
>NC_057805.1:506471978-506538049 GCF_018294505.1 Triticum aestivum | reverse complement strand
CTGCTTGCGGCCGCCCCCGCAACGGTTGCCGCTGCGCCCGCGACCCGGCTGCTGAGGGGTAGCGGGAGGGGCGGGGGGCGCGGGCGGCAGGGGGAAGTACCCCGGAGGCGCGGGGGGCGGCTGCCGCTACCGCGGCGCGGGTGGGGCAGCCGGTGGTGGGGCGCCACGGGAGGTGTCGGCGTTGAGGGCATGATGCTGCACGCGCTTCTCGACTCCCTTCATCCAGCGCTCCTCCAACCGCAAGTACGCCACAAACTTGGGGAAGGAGGGCTCCGGCATCAAGGTGAGGTTGGAGGCGGAGTTGCCCAAGTCCTCGTTGAGGCCGGCGGTGAGCGTGCTGAGGAGGAGGTCGTCATCAACCTTGGCGCCAATGTCGCGGAGCTCATCCGCCAACGTCTTTAGGCGGCGGCAGTAGTCATCAATGGACTGTTCATCCTGGTGACAGTCAAAAAATTCCTGCTGCAAAAAAAGTGGCGCTGAAGCTTGTTGTCGGTGAAGAGGCCGTTCAGCTTGACCCACAAGGCGCGGGCGTCGTCGCCGGCGCTCACGACCGTGTGGAACAGGTCCTTGGAGATGGTGGTGAAGAACCACCGGATGATGGTGGCGTTGATCGCGGTCCACTCAGCGTCATCCACCATGGCGCGAGAGTCAAGGGTGCCATCCACGTGATCCACGAGGTTGTTCTCTCGCGGAAGAGCAGCGTGAAGTACGTCTTCCACGCGAAGTACGTGGAGTTGGAGGCGTCGAGGACGACGGAAACGCGTGCATGGACGTTGATGTCACGGATTTGCGCGGGGTTGACGGCGAAGGGGTTGGAGTAGGTGGAGGCGTTGGACGACATGGCGGCGAAGAGATGGTGAAGGGGGCGGCGCGGCGGGGTGGATCGGGCGGCGCGGCGGGAGGGCGGCGCGTCGGGGAGATGGGTAGCGGCGGCGGCGTGGGGCGGCGGCAGATTGTGGCGGCGGCTAGGGCTAGGGTTAGCGGAAGCGGGGAGATCGACTTGCGATAGATACCATGTAAAGAATGATTTGGTGCATCAATAATAGATTGATCGTGCACTAGGCACATATATATAGGTACAAGGGATGCGACCGGTGTCTTGTCTCCTAAGGTACAAGTAAATCCAGAGAAAGAGGGACACTACAGGTGCAGCATACAAAACCCAGACCTACGTACATGCACGGTATGGGCCCCTACTCAGGCTGTGCCCTAGGTGGTCGCACTCGTTGCCACCGGTGACATGCATCTTTGCATGTTACCCGGTGCCTTGCGGCCCGAATTCAAATTTAAATATTGAAAAAATCTGAAAAAAAATCATGCATGTTCACAGCACATATTAAGATAACCCCTAAAAAATTCAGATCAAAATTTGAAACATACATCGAGAAGCAAAAAAGAGAAATCTGTCATGAATAGTTGCGAATGGTTCTCTGTATACTATTCACATCTGAGTTTCTCTTTCTTGCTTCTCGGTGTATGTTTCGAACTTTGATCTGAATTTTTTAGGGGTTATCTTAATATGTGCTGTGAACATGTATGATTTTTTTCAGATTTTTTCGCAATATTAAATTTGAATTCGGGCCGGATGGCACACGGTGACATGTGCAAAGATGCATGTCTCCTGATCTCTGTCCGGCTCAGGGCCGGCCCTGGTTCAGTGTCCTGCCACCGCCTCCTTGCAGCTCAAGGTCAAGGCTGGATTATGCGGCTGCGAGCTTAGCCGAGCTGTGCGTGTGCGTGGCACGTCATGGGCCTGACTACGGGTCGCACGAGATGTGGACGTGCCGCGACATGGACGACGAGCCACCACACCACGGTGGGAGCCACGCCATGTCATCGAGATACCGACTTCTCCATGGCTCCGATGTCTACGTCCAATAGCCGCCTACACTGATGATGTGCTAATGCTCCATGCCGAACCCTGCTATCTCTGCCGTCAAACTCAAGAACCTGGTAGCGAAATAGAAAGGGTTCTGCTTCACATGCAATTCCAGTTGAGATATAACCACCCTGACACGAGAATGTTTGTTGAATACCCATCGGATACATGTGCCTTTGGAGTAATCTAATAGTACGTTCCAAGCCTAGTTCCGGTGTAGGGTGCTTTTTCCACTTTTCTGTAGGGAAGGTTTTAATCTCCTTAGTATCCGACAAATGAAGATACCTTACAATTTCATACTTGTGATTTAGTAGTACTTTCTTTCTTGCTGAGTTCCAAATAAGAGATTCTGCGGTGATTTTCATTTTTCACTACTGCAAATATTGTCTATACAGCCGAGTGCTTTGACATACACCAAGTTTCAACGCACGGGCACCCGGCAAACACAACGTAAGCCAGGTATAGCTCTCGGCAACACTACTACACTAGCCAAGAACACGGTAGAGATAGGCCTTTGCCGAGACTCGAACAACCGGCATTTGGCATAGCTAAAAAACTCGGCTTACACTTCCTATGCTGAGATCTAGACACATGGCACCCAGCAATAAGTGCCCACATGGCACGGCCGTTCGTGATTGACGGCCTCGTGACGGTGGGCACCCTTTGCCGAGAGCCCATGGTTTGGTACTCGGCAATGCGTAGTTTCATTGCATAATTCAAATCGTAGTAGCATATGTTCAAGCATTCCATAGGTTCAACCACCATCATAGTAGGTTGAAGAAGAGCTTGTGCTTTTGCGCCCGCAACTGAGTTAGCTTGGGATGCGAGGAAGTGGCGATCGTACCGTTGCAAATGAGGTGGCGGCTGCTCTTCTTCCCACATCCAAAAAGAATAATAAAACAAATAACGACAAAATTTGCAAGCAACCTACACAGAATTTGCGCTCTTTTACAATATGCAAGAATAATCATATAATAGTGTATTTTTTGTAAAAAAGAAGAAAGTTTCCTAAGAACTTGATATTATCCTTAAAGGAAAAATAAGAAAAATTATTAAACAAATAATGAAGTTTTTTCACATAATTCATGCAGAAATTGCGCTTTGTTGCAGTAATGCAAGAATAAAGATATATAGTGAATTTTTTTAAGGAAAAAAGTAGTTTTCTAAAAAAAGAATGAATTAGTCGTGTGGTATTTCATCCATGGCGTCTCTACTTCTCAAACTCGAAATAATTATTTTTTCTAAGAAGGGATGAATTAGTGGCATTGATGTTACCATTAAAGAAGAAAGAAAATAAAAACTAAAACTAAATAAAAATAATGAAGTCTTATAAGGGAAATGAATTAGTGGCATTGATATTACCCCTAAAGATGACAGGAAATGAAACAAAAACAAAACAAATCAAATTAATGAAGTTTTCTAAGAAAGAATGAATCAATGGCACTGGTATTACCCTGCAAAATGAAGTCAAAACAAAAATAAAATCAAAATAATGAACTGAGAAAGAATAAATTGTCGGGATTGGTATTACCCTTTAAGAAGAAAGAAAATAAAAAAATCTACATACAATGAAAAAATATGCACACAATATACACAAAAATGCACCTTTTTAGAATATGGAAGAATGAACATATAATAGTCGATTTTTCACGAAAACAGATATATAAGAAGGAATGAACTAGTGGCATTAGTATTCCCGTTAAAGAAGAAAGAAACTGAAACTAAAACTAAAGCTAAATCAAAATAATGAATTTTTAAAAGAAAAGGGAATTTGTGGCTTTGGTATTACCCATGTAAGAAGAAAGAAAGTGAAATAAAATCTAAAACAAAGCAAAAATAAATTTTAAAAACATGATAAAATTTGCACACAATATACACACAAATTGTGCTTTTTTAAAAATATGTAACAATAAGAATGTAATAATGGAATTTTGAAAAAACATATTTGTAAGAAGGAATGAATTAGTGCCTTTGGTATTACCCTTTAAACAAGAAAGGTAATGAAAAAAATAAGTAAAAATAAAAAAATCTAAGAAGAAAATGAATTAGTGGGTTTGGTATTAGTTTTTTAGAAAATTAAATTGAAAATAAAAAATATTACAAAATCAAAATAAGGAAGTATCCTAAGAAAGAATGAATTATTGGCATTGGTATTCGCCCTTTGAAAAGAAAGAAAAGTAATAAAGTTACAACACACAATGAAAAACATTGTACACAATATACACAAAAATTACACTTTTGATAATATGCAAGAATATATATTTAATAGTGGAATTACGGCAAAAAAAAGATGTTTCCTAAGAAGCAATGCATTAGCGGCATTGGTGTTACCCTTAAAGGAAAAAGGAAATGAAATAAATATCTAAGAAATAATTAATTAGTGGCACTGATATTCCCATTAAAGAAGAAAGAAAATGTTTTTTTTAACTTACAACAAGTTTGCACTAAAATTGCACCTTTGATAATATGCAAAAAATAAACATATAATAATGTCATTTTTGTACCTATTGTATAGTATTTATATACAATTTAACTCACCAAGATCCGGAAAAATACCCACAAAAGAAAATTTAAAACCTAAAAAAGGAAAAGGAAAAAGCATAATAACAAGGGGAAAATAGGCAAAGAAAAGAAGATAGGGAAAGGCTAGGTCATCAGACTGACTGATGGGCTTTAGCCTCTTAAGGATTGACTGGCCCAAAACAGAGGTCAGTCGAATTCCCAGCCCAAATCAGAAACAGCGCACAACAGAAAAAAAAGGAAGCACGGATCTTGAAGCAACAATCAATGGTCAGAAAAATTGACTGACCGAAATACAATTTTGAGGCAACTTACATATAACTAAAGTGAAAAAAATATATGCATGGATAACATGCACCACCTTGGATTTCGACAACAGATTCTCAACTCCAAGCGCCTCTTCTTCGAATCAACTTAGAGGGACATGTGATTCTCAAAACAAAAAACTAGGGACATGTCAAGACCATTATTGGAGAGAAAACTGTGCATAGAAAAGCAGCCTGTCTCCAAAATTATTGGTCAGTGCATAGAAACGGCTGTCGGTGTCAAAACCGGCGAATCTCGAGTAGGGGGTCCCGAACTGTGCGTCTAGGGTCGATAGTAACAGGAGACAGGGGACACGATGTTTACCCAGGTTCAGGCCCTCTCTATGGAGGTAATATACCCTACTTCCTGCTTGATTGATCTTGATGAATATGAGTATTACAAGAGTTGATCTACCACGAGATCGTAATGGCTAAAACCCTAGAAGTCTAGCCTGTATGATTATGATTGCCTCTACGGACTAAACCCTCCGGTTTATATATACACCGGAGGGGACTAGGGTTTTACAAAGTCGGTTACAGAGAAAGGAATCTTCATATCCGAACGCCAAGCTTGCCATCCACGCCAAGGAGAGTCCTATCCGGACACGGGAGAGAGTCTTCTGTCTTGTATCTTCATAGCCCATCAGTCCGGCCCATGTCCAATAGGTCAGACGCCCGAGGACCGCTTAATCCAGGACTCCCTCAGTAGCCCCTAAACTAGGCTTCAATGACGAGGTGTCCGGCGCGCAGATTGTCTTCGGCATTGCAAGGCGGGTTCCTTTTCCGAATACTCCAACGCATCCTTCAAACACCGAAAACGTGTCTGGCTCTGCAAAACAAGTACCACACACAACCGCAGAGAGTATAATATTTCACGAGTCCAATCCGCTGACAACTTTTTGTAGCGTGACATCACGTCCCTGCCCAGTCATCATTTCAAACCGTTTTTAGCCTCCCGCTCCATATTTCGAGATGTGGTTTTATAGGCACGTCTTGTCAAAGCAGAGATCGTGTCCCCTTATTGCGGGATTCTCATCAATACAGGCGTGGGTAATCCAACCGTGCCGTCTATACGGCCCTTGGGGAATAAGCGAGTTTTAAGGCGAGTGGGGGTGCTTGATATTCGCTGCCTTTATAAGGAGATAAGGGTTCACCCTTTTCCACCCATGCCTTCTCTCTCTGCCTACCCATTCTCGAGCTCCAGCGCCCAAGTTCTCATCCTTTCCGCCTCAAGAAAGCACTCCAGCCATGTCCGGATCTGGAGCGCAGGGCAAGTGGATGGTTTCCTCCGTCAAGGAGAAGGACATCACCAAGCTCCGGGAGGCCGGGTACTTAGCCTCGGAAATCGCCCACCGGCTTCCAGCCCAGGGGCAGATCATCCCCACCCCGGAGCCCCATGAGAGGGTGGTATTCATCCCTCACTTCGTCCGCGGATTGGGATTCCCTCTTCACCCATTCGTCTGCGGACTCATGTTCTACTACGGGGTGGATTTCCACGATCTGGCTCCCAACTCCTTCCTTAACATCTCGGCATTCATTGTTCTGTGCGAGGCCTTCCTCCGCATCCCACCCCACTTCGGATTGTGGCTAAAGATCTTCAATGTGAAGCCGAAGGTTGTGGGTGGCCAGCATGCAGAGTGCGGAGGCGCCATGGTGAGCAAGATGCCCAACGTCACATGGCCCAAAGGTACCTTCGTGGAGACCGTCAAAGGGTGGCAACAGCAGTGGTTCTTCGTCACAGAGCCTCGCGAAGCCACCTAGGCCGCGGCTCCCGAATTCCAGTCCGGAGCCCCGATGCGGCACACCTCCTGGCTAGAGAAGGGCCTGGACCAGTCTTTGTCGGACGAGCTGACAGCGCTCCAGACGCGCATCCGGAGCATGGTAGACAAGAACATCAAGCTTGTCAATGTGATCTAGGTGATGCTAGTTCGCCGGATCCTTCCATGCCAAAGCCGGACTTGCCATTTGTGGGAGTTCGATCCGGCCAAGCACCAGACCTTGCTACAGTTCTTCGGCACTACGCACGAAGACATCTGGAAGGTGCTTTTCAAGTCCAACGAGTCGTGGCCGAAGATGACCGAGGACCGTGGGCACGACACTACAAAAAAAAGAAACATCCATGACATTTTGGGCCGAACGAATTTTTTTTTGTCATACATATGACACTTCGATGACGATAATTGTGACAAAACCCGGTATCATCATAGATGTGGTGGGCTCCTACTTCTATGACAAAAAATCATGACAGAAAATGGGCTTTTAGTCCTGGGCGGGCCGGAGACGCAGCTGCATGACATTCTTTGGGCCGTCCAGGACGGAAAAAACCGTGGTAGAAGCGAGGGCGAGGAAAATTTCGGCGAGTTCCCGGTTACGGTGGGAGGTTGCGGGCCGAGCGATGCGCGTTTCTCTCGTACACGTACGCGCGTGTGTGCGAGGCGTTGGCCCTAACTGAACCCGAGCGAGGCGTTGGGCTCTAACTGAACCCGAGCGATTGCACTGCAGGCTATGCGTTACTGAACCCGAGCGATCGATCGATGGCTATTAACTGCACCCGATCGATCGATTCCTTCGCTGCTGCTGCTAACTGAAGCCGATCGATGCCGCCTCTGGGATGAACAGTGAGCGTTGCGGGGGGGTTTGGATGAACAGTGAGCGGTGGCGTTGCCTCTGGATGAACAGGACCCCGTGGTGTGGTGGAGGGCTGGATGAATAGTAGACGGTGGAGGGGTGCCTGTGGAGGGGTGGTTGAACAGGACCCCGTGGTGTGGAGGGCTGGATGAACAGTAGACGTTGGAGGGGTGCCCGTGGAGGGGTGGTTGAACAGTAGCCGGTGGAGAAGCGCGCGGTTGAGGCTGGGTGAACAGGAGCCCGTGGAGGCTGGAGGAGGTCAAGGGTAGCCCGTGGAGGCTGGAGGAGGTCGACGGTGGAGGTGAACAGTATCCCATGGAGTCCCGTTTTGCGGTACGCCACACCCCTCCCGATGAACAGGACCCCCGTTTCGACCGTAGGAGGTCCGTTTCGTCCGTTTTGCGGTACGCCACACCCCTCCCGATCAACAGGACCCCCGTTTCGACCGTAGGAGGTACATTTCGTCCGTTTTGTGGTACGGCACACCCCTCCCAATCAACATGACCCCCGTTTCGACCGTAGGAGGTCCGTTTCCTCCGTTTTGCGGTACGCCAGACCCCTTCCGATCAACAGGACCCCGTTCCAAACGTAGGAGGTCCGTTTCCTCCGTTGTGCGGTACGCCAGGCTTCGTTTCCATCGCCTGTTCCGTCCAAGCCCTCCCGATGAACACGACCACGCATTCCGTTCCGACCTAGCCGGTTGGCTCCCACGCATTCCGTTGCCTCCCGATGAAAACGACGCATTCCGTTGCCTCCCCATGAACACGACGCATTCCATTGCCTCCCCATGAACACGACGACGATGTTGTTTCTCCGTTCCGACCCAGCCATGTACACGAGCCCTGGCCGTACGTATGCGCGAGTAGGCGTTCGATACCCCGCCCGTATGTACACATACGTGGCCGTATTTTCTTTCTTGCACCCTGGCCGCTGTACGTATGTGTACATGCTACGTGCACGCCTCTACTACGACACGTACGCGCCTCTACTACGACACGTGCGCGCCTCTACATCCACCAGTATATATGTACGTACACGTTCGAGACCAGAATGACAACGCTACGTACGCTTCGACCAGGTGGGTCCCGACTGTCAGACACTTCCTTGCCTGCGAAGATGTAGCTGGTGGGTCCCAGCAGTCAGGGGGGCGAATCAATTTTTTTTGCCCGGACGCACTTCCTTGCGTGCGAAGATGTAGCTGGTGGGTCCCAGCAGTCAGGGGCAAACGTTTTTTTCACGAAATACGCCGGCCCGTCCGATGGGTCCCCGCTGTCAGGTGGAGAAATAATTATTTTGCACGTAATAAGGAGGCACTTCCTTGCTGCGGCCGTGGACCCAGCTGTCAGCCTCTCCACGTACAGTCCACGTCCAATGGAAGGTGTTCATTGACCACGTTGACCACGCCGCGCCGAGAGCACCAGGGCGGTGGACGACGGCGAGGCCTAGGAAGGGGACGACGCGGAGCCGGGGAAGACGCGGCAGTGGATGCCCACGCGTAGAGGAGTACGAGGGTTCACTGGTTCGCTGCGTTGTGAGGCTGCCGTCGCCGCAGAATAACAGGGGGTGTGGGTGAGTAGAGGGATGGCCTGGCCAGCGGTGGGAGTAGTAGGGGGCGGTGAGGCCTCCGCCGCATCGCAGCCGACCACGGGAGGCAGGAGCACGAGGCACGACCGGCGCTGGTTTGGGCGGCTGGAGCAAGAAGACCAGAGGTTGAAGAAGCACTACGGCCGTTGGATGGACATCGTATGGTCACTGGAGCTAGAATCGTGCATATTGACTAAGTTGACAAAGCCCTCCGTCCCCGTCAACTTAGTAGGCCTACAAGTCAGCCTGCCACTATACTGGGTCCCAGCTAACAGGGGGAGTATTCATTTTTTTGTGCGTAATAAGGAGGCACTTCCTTGCGTGCGAAGATATAGCTGGTGGGTCCGAGCTGTCAGCGGCGGTAACGTTTTTCCCGCGAAATACAGAGGCCCTTTCGGTGGGTCCCTGATGTCAGGTGGAGGAATCATTATTTTGCGCGTAATAAGGAGGCATTTCCTTGCGTGCGGCCGTGGACCCAGCTGTCGGCCTCTCCACGTACAGTCCACTTCAGATGCATGTCGGTCGTAGACCACGTTGACCAGGCCGCGCCGAGAGTACTAGGGCGGTGGACGACGGCAGAGGCCTAGGAAGGGAATGACTCGGAGGCAGGGAAGACTCGGCAGTTGTTTCCCACGCGGAGGGGAGTACGACTGTACGTGGGTTTACTGGTTCGTCTGTCGTCGCCGGAGAATAACAGCAGGTGTGGGTGAGTAGAGGGATGGCTAGGCCAGCGATGGGAGTACAGTGGGGCAGTGAGGCCTGTGCGGCAGCACAGCCGGCCGCGGGGAGGAGGGAGCAGGCAGTCCCGCCGGCGCTTGTTTTAGCGGCTGGAGCAGGAAGAGCAGAGATTGAAAAAGCACGACGGCCGTTCGATGGACATCCATCTGTCACTGCTTGTGCATCAACCTTTTTTTAGGAAAGCCTCAAATCTGTGGAAAACAGCATACAACCCATCTGCCATTATTTCTAATAATTTGCAGCCCATTTACTAATTCTGATGGTTTTTTTTGGACCCCATATTCTTTTTGTTAGCATTAGAGCCCATATTGTGGCCACGGTTAAAAAATTATACGAAATTTTGCATATTTCGGTGCAGTCCGAACTGTTTTTAATCCCGAAATTTCGACTCACATTCAAACCGATTTAAAAAATAAATGTATATCAATATAAAATCCAACAAATTCTCCACGCATAAAAATTAATGTAATTTAAAATCTCGAAATGAAAAAAAGATATTTGAAACTAATTGCCGGTTTGATGTGTTTTAAAAATGTACAGCCCATTTCTCATTACTGATAGGCCATTTTCTTGGCCAGGCGAATGAAGCTCTCCTCGTCTTGAAAGATTTGCAGCCCAACAGGCCTGACAAAGCGACTTATTTGGCAAATCACAAAAAAATGGTATGTGGTCGTGGACCCAGCTGTCAGCCTCTCCACGTACAGTACTCTTCCGATGGAAGTAGGTCGTTGACCACATTGACCACGCCGCGCCGAGAGCACCAAGGCGGTGGACGACGGCGAGGCCTAGGAAGGGGACGACGCGGAGCCGGGGAAGGCGCGGCAGTGGATGCCCACGCGGAGAGGAGTACGAGGGTTCACTGGTTCGGCTGCGGCGTGAGGCTGCCGTCGCCGCAGAATAACAGGGGGTGTGGGTGAGTAGAGGGATACCCTGGGCCAGCGGTGGGAGTAGTAGGGGCGGTGAGGCCTCCGCGGCATCACAGCCGGCCACGAGAGGCAGGAGCACGCGGCACAACCGGCGCTGCTTTGGGCGGCTGGAGCAAGAAGACTAGAGGTTGAAGAGGCACTATGGCCGTTGGATGGACATCGTACGGTCACTGGAGCTAGAATCGTTCATATTGACTAAGTTGACAAAGCCCTCCGTCCTCGTCAACTTAGTAGGCCCACAAGTCAGCCACCCACTATGGTGGGTCCCAGCTAGCAGGGGGTATTCATTTTTTGGTGTGTAATAAGGAGGCACTTCCTTGCGTGCGAAGATATAGCTGCTGGGTCCGACCTGTTAGCGGGGGGAACGTTCTAAGGAGGAACTTTCCTTGCGTGCGACCCTGGACCTCGTGGGTCCCAGCCGTCAGGCTCTCCATGTACAGTCCTCTTCCGATGACTCTCGTATGTTGACCACGCCGCGCCGAGCGCACCGAGGCGGTGGACGACGGCGAGGCCCCAGACTGGAACGACCCGGAGATGGGGAAGACGCGACAGTGGAGTCGCAGACGGAGAGGAGTGGGAAACTTGACTGGTTCGGGTGCGGGGTGGGCCTACACTCGGCAGAGAATAACAGGAGGTGCGGAGTGGAGGGATGGCCTGGCCGTCGGCGGGGTAGCGTTTCCCTGAGGAGCGCAAAACAACGCCGCTGGACGCCGAAGGCTGGAGCAGGCGGTTCCGGCAGCGCTGGGGGAAGAAGACGAGAGATTGAAGAAGAATGCCGGCCGTTGGATGTAAATCCAACGCCTTCTTAGGCTTCGACCTACTGGCCCACATGTCAGCCAGTCCATTTGTTTTTTTAGTCCATTTGGTGGGCTGGGTGAAACGGTGATGTAGCATCTATGCAGCCCGTTTAAATCCCATTTGCATTTTTCTCGAAATCCGTGGACTTGCTGGGCTGGGTGAAAATATCATGTTGGGCTAGACGGAGAAATGTTATAAAAACATAAACACATGATTGCACGTCAGTAAAATCTTTGCAAACTTATATACGCAATCACTAGGAGTTAACTTGCAAAGTTATATATAAACAATTATTATTATGATTTTGTAAGAACTTTCAACTTACGAAATAAAATATCATTTTAATTTGATCAGTTAATAGTACGTGGGGTATTATTATTTTTTAGGCTAGACGTGGGACAGTTGAGTTGGTTCTAGGGGAAAGTACTGGGAGAAAACTCAGTTCACATCGGAAAAAAAGTGGGAGAAAATTCAGAGACCTGCTGGGTCCACCTGAGGAGGGGAATATGTTGGGTGGAAGGAGATTCAAAGCACGGCAGCCGAGTGAACTAGTTTTTTTTACGGACAAGTGAACTAGTTTACATACATAAGCAAATAGCCACTAAAAAAGCAATCAGGTTAATGGGTTCTTAAAAGAAATATTTCGGACAAAACAGATAATTACGATGCATAGGCTAATGCATGAAACACTCAGATGATAAAGGTGCTTATAAACAGATAAAGTACAACATCTAGACCTTCCTGGCACGCTTGATCATGACGCTGCGGCTGTCCGTGTACTCGTCGGTTACGGGAAGCAGGCACGCCCTCATGTCCAAGATCTGCCTGTACATGTCGTAGCATGCGTATGCGTCCTTGGCCGCCTAGGTCATGTAGGCTAGATTCAGAGGTACCTCCCACGTGTTCAGGTCGTCTTCTTTCACGTTGGCGTATCAGGGGTCGATGATGGTCTCAGCGAGGTCAACCACGGAGTCCTTCTCCTGCCTGTTGCTGATGATCTTGTATTGCTTCTGGATGTCGACAAGCTTGTTGCACCAGATGGCCGAACATCGCGTTCTTCCTTCTCTCCACCGTAGCGAAGGTGTAGTCGGCGCTGCCGATGAAATGGGCGAATACTCCAGAACCTGGTGCAGCCATAGGACTGAGGCGAGGCAGAGCTTCACCGAGTCTGTATCTTGGTGTACATCACATTCAACTTGGTGCAGCCATAGGACTGAATGGCGAACTCAAAGGGGAACTCCTTGCTGAAGTCCATATCCAGCAGGCTCACCCCTCGGATCGCCATTGGAGTCTCTTCGAGTGAACGAGTGTGTACGCGGCGACAACAGTTCGTTTTTCAGCTCTTGGGGAACGGGATTCAACAGTAAGCTGAGTGTGTACAGGCGACAACAGTTACTACCCCTCCCTCGTCCGTTGCACGCCCGGCAGAAGATGCACCCTCGGCCACACGTCGGTTCACGAGCGGGTCTGTATTGGTACTGTAATAACCGGAGTTAGTGGTCACTTTACTTAAATTTAATTAGCTTTAATAGAAATTTATACTTAAAACAAGCAATGCATTCGCTCGTTCTATCAGTGCCACAGGATCAACATGCACAATAATTAGAATTATTATTCTCAGGACGCACACGATCAACACATTTGTCGCACTTTCACAAAGATAATACTACCAAGTTTCAACTGTTTGTTATGGTTGTTGTCCTCTGCATCATCATGCCGTGTTTCCCAGCTTGCAAGATTCAGAACCAACAAAGAAGATCCAAATAATAAGTACAACAAAGATGCCTACACATCTCATTGATTCCCAGCTTGCAAGATTCAAAACCAACAAATCAGATCCAAATAATAAGTACAACAAAGATGCCTACACATCTCATTGATTCCCAGCTTGCAAGATTCAGAACCAACAAATAAGATTCAAATAATAAGTACAACAAAGATGCCTACACATCTCACTGATTCCCAGCTTGCAAGATTCAGAACCAACCCATTAGAGCCTTTTGATAAAGTGAATATCGGGATTAAATCCATCTTGGCTAGCCATGTCATACAATCGAAGAACTTGGCGAATGCTCTTGACCGTCACAACATCTGTAGTTGAGTATTCCTGTTTGCACAGCGCAGATAATAAAGAGCATGATTACTATAATACTGGCACTAGTGGAAGTCAACCTGCAGCTCCACTCGATGATTCAATTCATGCCACTTTTTCTGCAGTTCACCTGAAATGAAGCAAAGATTGCATCATTCGGCTATGGCTCATCTTGCAAAGGCTAATAAAATGTTGCACGAGATTACCAGTAGAATTTGACGGAGATTTTGGAAACTCCAATCACTATTTTGTGCAGTTCCACCAAAATTGATAGATGTTGCCCATGTAACATTTTAGTTGAACTGCACGAGATACACTCATTCCAAAAAAGTGTTTTGTGCAGTTCACCAAAAGGTCAGAATAGCAACAAGGTGAAATGGATATCCCTATCTGCACAAAAATATAGAAAGTAAACAGTTGCTGGTCAATAAGAATATACGAAACATATACAAAATGAAAAGAAGCATCTTAATTATGGTCATGGAAATCACGCAAGGACAGTAGAAATTTTAAAACGTCAGCAATGCTTCATGTTACCAGAAGCATTACGATCAACAATGAGATTCCTCAAATATGGGACTACTTTAATGGTGGCATTGCTTGTTTACCAGACACAGTAAATCAACAGCAGCTAAAGAGTTGGTTTAAGGGCATGGGACCGTGGGGACACCAGGACACTCAACAGCGTAAAGGAGCAACTTACTACATACTGGGGAAAATAGCAGGAATGCCATTTGTAACACAGTTTAATTGCATCTTATCACTGGAGGCATTAGATTAATAATAACACTGGTTAGACATGTCCTGGTAACAGTGTGATCGCTTCATTTTACATGCGCCCTTACATTAACAACAGCAAAAGGTTGGTATAAGGACATGCGACAGTGGACGCATCAGCACAATGTACCTACAAGGAGGCATAAAGTGGTGATGCCGAGTTTGTTCATGCTATGTGAGGGCAGCAAACCTAATCCTGGAGACCTTGTACTATGTGAGGGTAGCAAATCTAATCCTGGAGACCTTTTCCTATGTGAGGGCAGCAAATCTAATCCTGGAGACCTTTTACTATGTGAGGGCAGCAAATCTAATCCTGGAGACCTTTTACTATGTGAGGGCAGCAAATCTAATCCTGAGACCTTTTACTATGTGAGGGCAGCAAATCTAATCCTGAGACCTTTTACAATGTGAGGGCAACAAATCTAATCATGGAGACCTTTTACTATGTGATGGCAGCAAATCTAATCCTAGACATACTCTGTTGACTTGTCCACCAGCCGCCACTTTCTATCCTTTTTTCAACCAATAATAGATATGTTCCTTATCCAGTTTGTACTGCGTTTTCCCATTATTTCCCTTTTCAACCAAGAGACTGGTTGGGTATCCGGTCTCTACTACTTTCACCATATTATTTCTTCTTTGAATCAAGTCCTAGATTCATGCTACAACTTTCCCCCCTTTCTTCGTTGTTTGAACAAAGCCCTAGATTTGAATGCATGAAGTAGCTTTACCTCTAATAATACTAAAAATTTAGGTTGCTTTGGAAGAGCTGATGGGAGTAGAAAAAGATGCACATGCAGACACGTGGGGAGCTGGGGCAGTAGAGCAAGGCCGCTTTCGAAGAACTTATACCTGAGGGTCGCCGGGATGTCGGCGGCGGCAGGTCGGATCTGTGGACAATACGGCAAGGAGGAAGAAGGGTCGGAGGACCCCCCCCCCCGAGCCGGCGCTGTGTCGGAGAGAACGGCACGGGCAGAGGATCGGGCCCCTCCGGCAGCTGTGGGTTTCCTCCCTCGGCGGCGATGACCGCGTGAATGATGCACCTTTTAGTCCTCTACACACAGCGACCAAAGGGATCCGGTCGGATCTGTGACCAGCGGTGAGCATAGAGAAAATGTCGCTACCGCTATCTTGTTTATATCTGGAGAGGATGAGAGAATGAAGAGAGCAACCCTAGTAAAGCAAGCGCTCAGGCCCCTGCGTCCATATATAGTGGAGTGATTATCTTTTTCTCTCCACAACAAGCGTTTCAATTTGTGTACGTGGCATTAAAGAAAAGAAACTCTCTATTTAAGGTGACTACTGTACGACTCCTACTTACTACTAGTAGTACTACAGTATTGTTCACTTGTGCTCCCCGCCCCTCCATTCATTGAACAACCCCACGGGTGAAGAAACATACGGTAAGTACTGTATTTATATAGGACGAACAAGCTCGAACTATTTTCGCGTAGTTAAAAGTTGAGGGCGGGGCTTTTCCCGGGCAGTACGCGCGGCAGTGTTCGGGTAGGCGGTTTGACAGAGAGGCGAGGAGGGTGAGCGAGTGGGGTTGTGTGATTTGACGGCGCGTTACTGCTGGAAAGACTTGTGATATGACCACTCACTATAGTCATGAATTACTGGCGCTCCGACCGGGGTGATGCCCCCCTTCCGTTCCGCGCTCTAATCTGGTGCATGACACGTCGACCCGGATGCTGGCTCTCCCACATGTCGGAGTAGTAAGAAGGAGCAAAGAATGATGCGGTATATACTAGTACTATACTACTCCCTCCGTTCCTAAATATAAGTCTTTGGAGAGATTTCACTATGGACCACATACGGAGAAAAATGATTGAATCTACACATAAAATGCATCTATATACATCCGTATGTGGTCCACAGTGAAATATCTACGAAGACTTATATTTAGGAACGGAGGGAGTACTACTCAGGTCGGAGGAGTGCGAACCATGGCAGCCCAGTGAACCAGCTGTGCGAACCACGGTAGCCCAGTGAACCAGCAGTAGAAAACAATGTGGTGATATGGCCATAAAAAACAATGTGCTACGGTCCACACTGTAGCATGTACAGTAACACTCCTCTTTGTTTGGATCCCTGAGTTAGAGCTAGTTTGGGTTGAAATAGCCTCAAATTATCGAAACAAGAGGGATTAGTTTGAGCTAGTTTGCTCTAACCCAGCTAAAAAAACTAGCCCGGTGGAGAGGTTCTAATTGGGTTAGTTATCCTCGGGCCCACTAAAAGAGAACTAAAAAAATCTCCCCTGCCCGCACCAGATCGCTCCCCCCTCTCGCACGACTCCTCTCTGTTACCCCATAGGGCCGCTCGCCCTCTCTCTCCTCCGGCCGCCCTCTCCTTCCGGCCTCCGCCGCCCTACTCCGGCCACCCTCTCCCTCCGGCCTTCGAAGGTCGCCCCGCTCCCCCTTCACCAGTCGTTTTTCTCCCTCTGTCGTGCGCGGCGGCGGCGCATCTACCAGGGAGGCGCGAGAGGGGTGAGTTTGGTCGTTCCTTCTCTGTCTCACGGCCATATCATTGATCTTGCTTGCTCTAGCGCTAATTCTGATTTGGAAAAGTAGATCCTGATCAAACTTGGTATAGATTTGTGGTGCACGCATCGAATTGTTTGATGCTGCTTGAGGAGGTAATAAATCTTTCTAGAGGCCCAAAGATTCAGGTCACCTTTCTAGGTATTTCAATTTCAGGCTTGCATTATTTCTAGGGGCCCAAAGATTCAGTTCACCTTTCTAGGTATTTCAATTTCAGGCTTGCATTATTTCTAGAGGCCCAAAGATTCAGTTCACCTTTCTAGGTATTTCAGTTTCAGGCTTGCATTATTTCTAGAGGCCCAAAGATTCAGTTCACCTTTCTAGGTATTTTAGTTACAGGCTTGCATTATTTCTATAGGCCCAAAGATTAAGTTCCCAGTCGGCGGCAAGCGGCCCTGCTACCCATGCCGGTGTCGACCTCAACTCGCAAGGGCCGGCGTCGAAGGGGTTCCCGGGGCTTGGGCTCTACAGAGCCTTCCTCTAGAGCGACGATGGCGAGCTCCTCCCTCGGTGCGTGAGGGACTCCGGGCTCCCTCCCTATCGTAAATGACTTCCGTGATGAGTTAGCTCATTCTTTGTTTCATGAAGTGTTTTTTTATTTTGTGAAGCTTGATTGACGACTTGTATGTTTAAGTGGGATATCTCATTTGTATGGACAAAGTAAAAATTATCATGTTTTGCATGCTTGATTTGTATAGATGGTTCGTTTATGTCAATTGTGAGCGGGAGGAGGCCACAGAAGAGAGGGCCACACCAAGAGGGTGCTTGGATCCAAGGGACTTATTTTAGTCTGACTAAAAATAGTCTCTTTAAGAGGCTAAAGTTCCAAGCACCCCTGACTAAAGAGGGGCTAAAACTAGCCTTGAGACTAAAAAAATTTAGTCAGGGGTACCCCTACTAAAATGTGGATTAGTCCTCTCTCTCCTCATTTAACTCCTCTCCTTTAACACAGGCGAGTTCTGGATTGGAGGGTTTGGAGGATAATAAATGCTCATTAAATTGATTTTAGTCTCTTTAGTATTTGGATCCAAGCATGGGTGAGGCTAGCAAGTTTTAGTCCCACTACTTTTAGTCATGGAACTAAAACGTATCCAAGCACCCTCCAAATCCGGCAGGAAATAGGGTCCAAAGTAGTCAAATGATTGAGATAGAGCATTTATTGTCAATCTAACCCTGCCATCCATACACCTCTTTGGTTTAGAGTTAGTTCAGGGTTAGAATCTAACTCTAACCTCTAACTGAGTTAGAGTTCTCCTCGTCTCGGTTCATCACCATCATACTTTCCCCATTCCTGTGTTTTCAGTATCCTGCGAATCAAAGAGGCCCTTTTCTTGCAGGAAAAATCAAAGAGGCCCTTAGACTGGTTTCGGTCCGGTCATTTTTTATAAACGTGTTATGTCCAAAATTTAATGAACGTGCTCCGGTTTCCACAAAAATAATCCGGTTTCATGTAGTAATTCATTCATTTATTTATTCTTCTGCGGGGGGTTTGCATGTAATTCGTGAGGTCTGAAATGTAAAGTACCCCGGCATATGCTCCGAGTCGTGCATGTAGTACGACCCAGATGCTCTATGTCCCACATGTCGGCGAATGGGAGCACGTGGAAATAGCCTAGGAGTACATATAGGAGGATAAATGCGTGAAATAATATGTCCTGTGAAGCGTAGCCGCAGTTCTAAAAGGAGACCTAAAGTGATGACAGCTATAGGTCGCACGCACCCAACTAGTGGTACTAGACATACGACTAATTTTTCCCTCAAAAAAAAGAGGCACGAGTGCTCAGTACTCCTATTCAATAAACACGAGTCCCATCTGACAACAGCGTCCGTGCTACAGCTAGCTCTCCTCCCTCGTTTCTCTCTTCTAATTCTAAACTCGGCCGACACCCGGTGGGCGGGGTGGGTTTGCTCAACTACGGCCCCACCTCACAGTGAAAACGTTACGACTGGAATAAAAATGCCATATACTCCCTCCGTTCATAAATATAAGCCTTTTTAGATACTATTTCAAATGGAATACAGCATACAGATGTATGTAGACATAGTTTAGAGTGTAGATTCACTCATTTTGCTCCGTATGTAGTAGTCACTTGCTGGAATCTTTAGAAAGACTTATATTTGGGAACGGAGGGAGTACTATACTAATAAAACATTAAGGCCATGAGGCGATGCAGTGCTGGTTACAGGAGGCAAGAAGAGATGCATCCATCGACGACGTCCACCTCCTCGACTCAGGGCGCCGACCCACCGAACGGCGCCTAAGTAGCAACGGCTTTCGTGGCCAGGTCGACGTGCTTCTAAACAATGGCGTCCAAAGATTCCAGCCACTGGAAGAAGGCCAACGTCTTTCTGTCCTCGCTTGCCTTGTAGTGGCCTATGTAGACGATTTCCTCGTAGACGTGGATGTGCAGGTCGACGGTTTCTTGCATGGCGAGGCGCTGCGCGGCGAGCGCGGCCTCAAGGTGCACATTCTTCGTCGCGACCTCCGGCACCTGCAGGGCCACCAGGTCTTGAAAGAGTTCATCACCATGGAGGCCGATGAGGGTGGCAGGCAATGAGGAGCCTGGGCGCGCGGGCTGGAGCAGTACGGCAAGGTCGTCCGCGTGCTTCTTGACGGCGGTGAACTTGCGGATGGAGTTGACCATCATGTCGTCCATGCGAGAGGCGAAGCCGGTGTCGGCGAGGGCTATGATGCCTGCGGTCGCCAGCACCGTCTGGAAACGCTGCGCGGTGCGGGGCCACAGGCCGGCGCCTTGGATGATTTGGCACAGCCAACTGCCGCTCGCGTCCATCGCCTCCATAGGTGCTTGTAGCTTCTGGTCACTTGGTCTTGGATTGGAGTGAGCAGTGTTGCGCAGAGACTTGGGAGTAGATGGATTGGAGTGGTGGGGCGCCTTTATTATATGAGAGTCCAAACTCTGTTGCTTTCACATCATGCTGGCTCTATTCTGCTTCTCCAATTAATTCCCTCTGCATGTAATTGAGGATGCATCATTGACCATTCAACGTCTCGGGAACCGCTACCCTCTCCCTCCTTGGCATTCAAGCACCTATGGACCCGTCGACGATGAGGTGCCTATGGTGACTTCGTAAATTTCAAGATGATAGTGCCGTGCGTGTGTGCGTTCATAGGGGTGAGTGTATGCGCGTGTATATGAGCGCTTGCGTCTGTACTGTGTAAAAAAACGTAAATGCGTGTCAAAAAGAGACTAGTCAGTATACTCAATATTGTGCACCTCGGAGAGGAAAACGATAGAACTAGTACGTATTTATTTACGGTGCAGATTCACTCATTTTGCTCCATATGTACTCCGTCTCGGTGTAGTCTAGTCACTTGTTGAAATCTCTAGAAGGGCAAATACTCCTTTCTAGTTTACAGGGCTATACTAGCAAGTAGTTGTACGTACTAGTACGATAGTGGGCTCACATAGCAATTTTGTCTTGTGCAACAGCCTGGCTATATGCGTGCTCCAATGTTCGCAACTGCAACGTTCGGTTTGCGCTTGGCTCTTCGCCTCTTCGAGAAGACGAACAATGATGTTACTACTACTGCTTCTACAGTGTCGAATCCACTGCTGCATGTCCGTCCACCGCGAGCGGGACGGATAGCTTGTTGTAGAAGTACTACTAAGCAAAAGCCTGTCCTCGTTTGCGAGCAACCGCGCGCATGGGTGAGGGAGAAGGCTTGTAGTAAAATCAAGCTTCTCCTCATTGTACGAGTTGACACGACACATCATAGCACTGGCCCCACATGCTTGCCTCTAAACTTGGCTGAAAGACCCGCAGTGTACAATATATTTGCTGCAACCTCTAACATTTACCCACCACAAATTAAAATATATGTGGCCGTATGCATCGTTCTGATGCAGAGGCCGGGGAGTCCCCCCTTTTCGACAAAAAACAAATTAAAATATATATTCCTGTCTTGACCAGATGAGCGTGCAAACTACAATCACCAGGGTGTCAGGTAGGGCCAGAAGACTATTTTAATTTTTTTTAAAACTTCGAGACGGCCACATAGCATGGAGCCGAGCCCAACGATTTTAAGTTTATAGGCACGGTACACACTATCCTAGACTACTCTACACATGAAATTGCCACACGAGCGTCCGGGCT
This sequence comes from Triticum aestivum, assembly GCF_018294505.1. NCBI lineage: Eukaryota > Viridiplantae > Streptophyta > Magnoliopsida > Poales > Poaceae > Triticum > Triticum aestivum. Next base: position 506,517,143 of record NC_057805.1, on the reverse strand, counting down.
GCGCTTGGATCTTCGCCTCTTCAGGAAGTCGAACAATGATGGAGTACTACTGCACTGGAGGAGTAATACAGTACGCTTCTGGCCATATGACACCGATTGAACTGCTGCACGTCCACCGCGTGCGGGAGGGAGAGCGTGTAGCGAAAGCTTCTCCTAGTCTTGCCAGCGACCACGCTCATGGGCGAGGAAGGGACGCTCCTGCCTTTGCATGTACGACAGGTAGGCCCAACAGGTGTGTGGCCAACCTGTCATACAGCCAAAGGCAGGTGCAGTTAAGTCCGCGAGGGAGAGGATAATCAAACTTCTCGTTGATGTATGAGTTGACGCGACACATCAAAGCATTGCACTCGATATATTTCAATAATTTGCGTTTACCGATGCATTAATTACAACGCATGCATGCATGCCGTGACTCTCCTTTTGATACTTGCATGTGTTGATTTAATGCACCTTGAAGTAGTATAAAATATATGACAGTAAAGCTTTGTAATACCCCGGCCCAAGTCGAGAGATGGTTGTGCACGACGAGGGCGAGATCATGCAGACCGAACAGGACCCGACGATGGAGCTCTCTAAGGTCTCGATGGACCTCACCGTGCTCCACTGCCCCTTGTGCCTCCGCCCCTTGATGCCTCCAGTGTATGAGGTTCGAATACACCTCGTCCGTTCGGCCGATTGAGCAAGGTGCAGGTTTCTTGATTGATGTGTTGTTCGATGGATTTCTGCAGTGCAAGGGAGGGCACCTGGCCTGCGCGGACTGCCGCGTCGAGCGCCCAGGAACCAGCGGCAGTGGCAGAAGTGTGAGCTCGGCGGTGGCTTCGACGTGGGGAACACGGCGGTGGACTCCGTCCTTTCGTCGGTGAGGGTGGAGTGCCCGCACGAAGGCTGTGGGCTCTACGTCACTTACCACAAGCTCGCCGATCACCAGAGCGTGTGTCCGCTCGCGCCCTGCAAATGCCCCGTGCGCGTCTGCGGCTACGAAGGCCCGCCGCCGGCGCTCTACCACCACATCAGCACCGCGCATCCCATGCCCGTGCACAGGATCCAGTACGGCAAGGTGCTCCAACTGCAAGTGCCACTGTCGGAGCCACGGCTCTTGCTGTTCGCGGAGGAGGACTGCCGCGTGTTTTTCTTGGTCGGCGGCGTGCTCGACATCGGCGCGCCTATCGCAGTGTCGGTCCTCTCCATCAGAGCGGGGGCGTCCCCACTGCCGCACTACGTGGCCAAGCTGTGGGCGAACGGCCCGCCAGGGGAGCCCAAAGGCACGACCGACGCCGTCAAGGTGGAAATGGAGGTGACAAGCAGCAAGGATCCCGGCGACGTCGACATGCAGGAGCTGAGCTTCTTGACAGTTCCGCCCAAGCTGCTGGCCGGGGCTAAGCTTGTGTCCCTCCACATTCAGATTGACAAGCTCACGTCCTAAATGTTTCTACAGTGCCTTCTATTTATCTTAGTAATATGCTAATATAGGGATTACCTTGGTCTACTTTAGCTTAAGAAATGGTGGGTTTTGGTGGCGATGCAGCAATTACTTCACATCAGCTCAGTAATTTCCAACAGTCGAACGAATATTATGTGTCTGTTGGATATAAAGTTCCTTTGGTTAAGAAGTACTACTTGTCATCAAAATGGATAAAAGGAGATGTATGTAGACATATTTTGATGGAGACTTTGGGAGAGAGGTGGACGGCAGATGGAGGTCAAAGGGCTCTCCTCCCGATAAGCACGCGCAGGGGTCTCATCGCACGCCTCTCGTACTCAAATAGCAACCCTCTACGACGCCTCCTAGCTAATAAAAAATGGGGACGCGTGGCGGCACGTGGCGGCACGTAAATGGTAGTAGTAAGTAGAACGCCCACGGTTTCAATACACTTGTGTTTCCGATTGTAACGTGACAGCACTTGTTCCAAAATGACTTTGTTGATTGTTAATGTGTGCGCCTTCGCAAATCGGACCGCAAATTTACCACAGCATGTTGGTGCCATGTCATGGCACCAAGCTAAGTTTCATTATTTTCATTCGTGTTTTGGATTTACAGGAATTAAAAAACTAAGTTTCTCAATGTTTCCAACCCAGCCACGACGCCCCAAATTTTGAATTTCATTCCCATTTCTTGCATGGAACCTAGAAATTTACCCGAGGACACACATGTGATTTTTCAACCAACTTTGGTGCACTTGAGCATGTGCTTGTATTTCAAATTTGAATTATGCACACAAAGGTGACACGTTCCCTCCCAGAACCACGAGCCTTCTTGAGAGAAGCTCAGATTTGCAAGAAGCTTATACCAAAATTTGTTCCTATTCGGCCAATTTTTTTTGCCACGGCATGGTACTACCATGACATGACACCATGCCAAGTTTCATGATTTTAAAACCAAGTTTCTCAATATTCTCGACCGAGCCACGATGCCCAGATGTTTGAATTTTATTCTCATTTTTTGCATGGGATCTACTCCCTCCTTCCATCTATATAGGGCCTAATGTGTTTTTCAAGACAGCCTTTGACTATTGACAAGGTTAATAGCACATGAGATGTATACTATGAAAATTATATTATGGAAGGTCCTTTCACATACAAATTTGAAGGTATGCTTTGTGTAAGTTGCATGTCATATATTATTGCTCTAACGTTTGGTCAAAGTTAGCCTCAAAAAACGCATTAGGACCTATATAGATGGAAGGAGGGAGTAGAAATTCACCCGAGGACACAAATGTGATTTTTCAACCAACTTTGGTGCACGGGAGCATGTGCTTGTAGTTCAAATTTGTATTATGCACATTAAATGACCAAAAACTCAATTAATGTGTAAATAAGGCCAAACGAAGCCGGAATAATTCCAAAATTTAACAGGGCACTCATGTAGTTCTATGTTGCCTTTGTAAATAAACTCAAGGGGGATAACGTATATCGTTTCGCACTCAAAGGTGGCACGTTCCCTCTCAGAACCACGAGCCTTCTTGAGAGAAGCTTCGGTTTGCAAGAAGCTTATACCAAAATCTGTTCCTATTCGGCCAATTTTTTTACCACAACATGGTACTACCATGACATGACATCCATGCCAAGTTTCATGATTTTCAGACGTGTTTTGGATTCACAGGAATTTTAAAACCAAGTTTCTCAATGTTCTCGGCCGAGCCACGATGCCCAGATGTTTTAATTTTATTCTCATTTCTTGCATGGGACCTAGAAATTCACCCGAGGACACAAATGTGATTTTTCAACCAACTTTGGTGCACGAGAGCATGTGCTTATAGTTCAGATTTGACTTATGCACATTAAATGACCAGAAACTCAATTAATGTATAAAAAACGACAAATGAACCCGGAATAATTCCAAAATTTAACAGGGCACTAATGTAGTTCTATGTTGCCTTTGTTAAGAAACTCAAGGGTGGGGCAGCGTATATCGTTTCACACTCAAAGGTGGCACGTTCCCTCTTAGAACCACGAGCTTCCAAATCAGCCCAATTTTTTACCACAACATGTTAGTGCCATGACATGACACAATGCCAAGTTTCATGATTTCCAGGCGAGTTTTGGATTTACATGAATTTAAAATCAAAGTTTCTCGATGTTCTCGGCCGAGTCATGACGCCCAGATGTTTGAATTTCATTCTCATTTCTTCCATGGGGCCTAGAAATTCAACCAAGGACACACATGTGATTTTTCAACCCACTTTGGTGCACTGGAGCATGTGCATGCAATTCATATTTAGATTATGCACATTAAAAGTCCAGAAACTCAATTAATGTATAAAAAGGCCAAATGAACCCGAAATAATTCCAAAATTTAACAGGGCACTCATATAGTTCTATGTTGCCTCTGTAAATAAAATCAGGGGGGAGGCATCGTATATCGTTTCGCACACAAAGGTGACACGTTCCCTCTCGGAACTACGAGGCTTCTTGAGAGAATCTCCGGTTTTGCAAGAGGCTTATATCAAAACTTGTCCCAATTCAGCCAAAAATTATACGTATGAAAACAGGGTTTAGATTATCCCAAACATCTCGCTACCTAGACCAATAATGTACTATGATTTGAATTCAACATAAAATGGATACAAATATTTGAATTGGAGACCGTATGGTACATGTAGTTCATAGTGAAATATGATTACTGCTATATGTATGTTTTTTGTTATCAAGATAATATTTAAATTATTGTATAACTTGACAACAATCATATTCAAATAAGGAAAATTGATTCAAATTTAGTCCATATGGTAGACGACAATATATATGTTCACATGGTGGAGTAAAATGTTCATATATGATGGAAGATCAAAATGTACGACTACATCAATTATAAACCGCAAGGTCACCTAACGATATATTCGAATTCAACATAACGTGGATTCAAAAATTGAAATGCGAGATCATGGCATCTGTAATCATATAAAAAGGGACATTACTCTTTCTTTGGTGGGAATTGATTTGTTTTTTGTTGTTGTTGAGGGAAGTGCGAATCGATTTGGTACTGTGCAGGGTAATCTTGTTCTCCCGATTTTTTTACATTTTTCTTGTAGTTTTTTCAGTGGCATCTATAGCAATATAGTAAAAGGGGACATGACCCTCTTGTGTCTTGTATGAATTGTTTTTTTTACACGTTAAGTTTGTTCTGCCGAACAAGGAATCCGCACCTTGTTATCCCGAAATTTTCAAGCTCGAGTATCTTTTGTCTCACCTGCTTTGAAACTCCCGCTTCTTCAACCCGCGCCGCGCCTTGTTATCCCGAAATTTGGACGCGCGCGAGAACTCCCTCCTCATCCGAAATCGCTCCTGCAGCCCAGACATGCGAAATCCCCCTTCTACCCCTTAGCCGGAAATGAAGCTCCACGTCGCGGTGTCAAAACCGGTAGGGGTACGCTGGTAACTTACCCTACATTTCGGACAAGCGCGTCCCTAAGCTTGGCTCCCCTCCCCCTTCGCCCCCCCATTCGTACACCGAGGCCGCCAAAACCCGCGAAACCCCACGCTGCTCCATCGGCCTCCCGACCGCCGCCCAGCCGGAGACTCTTCCCCGACTACGTCGTCCACCGCAACAGCTCGCCGTCCCTCATCCACCGCACCGGATGAGGATCCGTTGTCGATCTCGTCGTCCCGCCGGATCAGCCGCCCCGTCCTCCACCTCCAAGGAGCTGCCCCGACATTCACCTCGTCTATCGCGCCACCTCAATCCCCACAGCGCCATCTTGACCTGCCCCACCGGAACCATAGCACCCTCACCAATTCCTCCGATGAAGCCGAGGCCAACTCGGTGCCACCAAGGAGGTTCTGCACTAACCGCTGCATTTTATATTTTATTCGATCTCACGGGGCTGCCGGTGCTCGATACCGAGCAGACATGGCGTGTCTCCATCGACGGCGCCGTCGCCGGCCACATCATCCACGGTGTCTCTCCCCCATGTCGTTGCTTCCTCGGCGGCGACTTCCACAACGGCACTAGCTGCAGCTGCTCCGGCTCTCGCTCGCGCTGTGGCTCTGTTATTGCTGTCGGTCGCGCTACTGCACTGCTCCTGCTTTCGTTCGTGCTGTTGCTCTGCTCTTGCTCTCGCTTGCGCTGCTGCTGCTGCTGCACGACCTCCGGCAGCTACAGGAGTTGCTACTTTAGCACTCGCTCGCGGTGCAACTGCACGACTTGCTCTCTACTAGTGCGTTCCCTGCTCGAGCGTCTGCTGATTTAGATCACTGCTTCTCTGCTACTAGTGCTCGAACACCCTAAACATCTATTGCAATGCTCTGTTACTAGTTCAATCAGTTTCTACAGTAAAATTCAGTTTCGACTGTGAAGTTCATTTTCTTCAGTTAAGTTCAGAGTGAACAGTACTTACAGCATCTGTCGGAGCGGCCGTGGCGCGGCTGATGCGTTTTACATCTAGCACTTTTTGGTGATGTATTTTACATCATCTATTGCAGATGATATTAGGGTCCCACTTCAGATTAACGTTGTCTGTCTTGTCATGCTTCAGCCTCGTCGCCGTACACCTTAGCGGAGCTGCTCCAACGACGGAACCGTCCATCACAGCGGAGCAGTACCCTCGGCGCCGTTTCCAGAGGCCACGGATCTTCTTCCCCGCCTCCGACAGTCACACCAGCATCATCACCATCCTCCACATCCAACCCAATGATGCTGAGGTCCACAAGGCTATGCCAAAGTGGTTGTATACTCGTCGCATCACTTTGTTTCTCCATTCCTCTGTTCTTCCAATTCATGTAAGCCAAACACCCAGGTTGACTGAAATCCTATGTTTCCAAATGCTCTGTTTTGCACGTGCATTCCTATCATATTCCTGTGTTTTTCCTGTCCCCGTGTTTATAGAATCCTCCAATTCTAAGGAGCCCTTACAGATTTACTTCATTTTCAGATAGGCGTCAAAGAAAACTCTGTGTGTTATGTCCTGCTCCTGCCGTGCCGTCATCCACCCCACCTAAGGTGCACCATCGACGGAAGCGTTCACTACAGCAGAGATCCCCCTGCAGACTTCCTTTCGCCGCCTCAGATCATCTTCCCCGTTGCCGGCAGCCACGCCAACTGCATTACCATCATCAACTGAGCAGATGAACCTGAGGACTACACAGTTCCGGAAGAGAGGTCGCAGTCTTTCGTGTTTGCTTACGTTATACATCGGTTATTATTACCTGCTACTTTATCGTTCAATCTTGAGTTTTGAATTGCCCATGGGTCTCATGTCGAGCCAGCAACGAATAGTATCTTTCTACTATCTAGTTCATCTGGGGTCTTCTATGTGGTTCATGTTGGGTGGGCAGCAAACAATAGATGATCCATTGTCTACCTTTTTAAACTGAAGCTATAATCTACCTGCTATCATTAGTTTTGGATCCATCCACTCGTTTGCTACCATCAGTCTAGATTTTTGCATGCACCCCTTAGGCCTTACAAAATCTAACTATTTTTTTTATTATGCATGTCAGATATTGTACACAATCGTACTGAAGATGTAGAGAAAAAGAGAAGACCGTTGCGTGCGAATATAATGTCATGCAGACGCCGCTCCATGGTAGGCGAAGTGCCCCCCCTCCTGCATTTCCAGATTGTATTCCAGAGGAAGATAACTGTTCAGATGGAGATTCAGAAGGAGCCGACCACGCCTGTTTACCACCTGAGGTGTTTGCTCTAACCTGGCATGCTGATGTTGGTCATATCATGCATATGGCGCCTTGCATTGCTTACATTATACATCTTATATGTCATCAGCTTAGTTTAGATTTGCTTTATGTGAATGCCACCTGTTTGGTTTCTATATCATACTCCCACCATTCCTAAATATTTGTCTTTTTAGAGATTTCAACAAGTGACTACATACGGAACAAAATGAGTGAATCTACACTCTAAAATATGTCTATATACATCCGTATGTGGTAGTCCATTTGAAATCTCTAAAAAGACAAATATTTAGGAACGGAGGGAGTATGTGGGAATTATGCAATGCCATCTTCTTTAGCCAGGCATCATATACGTGAATCATGCAATGCCATCCTGTTTAGCCAGCCATCATATATGTGAATTGTATTGTGCCATATTTTTTTCCATAATGTATTCCATTTGTCAACAATGTTTATACATTCATCTACTCTTCCTGTGCATAAGCCATTTTAGTCGGTCATGGGAAAATCTGGAGTGAAAACAAGGTCTTCTGAGCAGTCAGTGCTACCTGTCGATGCAGATTTCTTGCTGGTTACAGATAGCTCCTCAGAGGAGGATTCAAAGAGAGATGACCAGTCGTATCCCCCCCCCCCCGAGGTGCATGCTCTAACTTGGCTGGGTTATATTGCTCATATCATGCATATGGTGTCTTGCATTGCCATGCCATCTGCTTAGATTAGACATGCTTTGTGTGAATGCCTCCTGTTTTCTTTCTAATCAGATATGTGAATTATGCAATGCCTTGTTTTTCAGCCAGTTATCATATATGTGAATTATGCATCGCCATGGAGCCAGGCATCATATATGTGAATTATCTCATGCCATCTTTTTTTTCATTACGTATTCCATTTGTCGACAATCTGTGTATATTGAACTACTCTTCATGTGTATCAGCCATTTGAGCCGGTTATGGAAAAATCTGGAGTGAAAACAAGGTCTTCAGAGCAGGCAATGGTACCTGTTGAAGCATATATCTCGATGGTTACAGGGAGCTCCTCAGAGGAGGATTCAGAGACAGATGACCAGTCCTATATCCCACCTGAGGTGTATGCTCTAAGTTGCAATGTTTATATTTCTCATATGATGCATATGGTCTCTTGCATTGCTTAGTTTAGACATCATATGCACAATATTGAATTCTATCTGCTTAGTTTAGAGATCATACATGTGAGTGCCAGCTGCTTAGTATATGAATCAATTATGTCAATTATATCATGCCATCCTGTATACTTATACAACATGTATGTGAATTATTTCATCCCAACCTATTTTAGAAAGACATCATATAGTTTTGTCATGTCATCCTGTTTAGGTACTCATCATATGTTGAATTATGCCATTATATCCTGTTAAGTTATCGATCATATATCTGAAACTGTGTCATGCTATCCTGTTTAGTTAGGCATCATATATGTGAAATTGTGTCATGCTGTCCTGTTTGGTTAGACAACATATATGTGAATTACCACATCTGTCTATCATACAATGTCTGTACGTTCAATTTCTTTTCTTGTTTATCAGCCATTTGAATTGGAGGGGTGATGGCAGTATCTAAGGGAGCAAAAACCCGTTCTTCACAAAAGACAGTGCTAACCGTCGATGCAGATAGAACCATGGTTGTACTGGCCCACAAACTAGCCCCACCACACATAATCGAGACTCTTCCAGATTGCACACTTACACCGTTGGGCAGAGAACCAGCTACAACCCATCTAACCGCAACCCCAGCGGATAGTAACCCACTTATAGTTGACAAAGCACCATGTCCACCACAGAGTACCCCCACACGAGCAGTTTGTAAAGCTACTGCAGTGCCCAAAGCACGAAGACCACCACAGCTAACCCAAACTCCACGTTTAAAGCAGAAGAGCAACTGTTCTCAGGTCAGATTCCGTAGCTATGGTCCATACTCCTTTGTTGTTGCATCACTGTATTTACTCATACCAACTACTTCCGAATTTGAAGGATCCAATTGAAACTCCAATGGCGCAACAGGTATGTTTTAAACCTATTTCTTTAACTGGATTGTTGTTCTAACTTCTTGCTCTATGTTGATTTCATTTTAAGTTGTATAAACAGTTATCTTCTCATGTGATGCACATTACAAGTGCTACCAATGCTGTGTAGTTTCTCACACTTATATTCTGTCTATGCTGCTGTGTCTTAAAAATATATGAGTTGAATTGTGTCTCTATCTTGATTAGGGAACATAAACTAGAATGATATGGACAATACAGTGACCAAAGTACATAGATATATGTTTGTTTCATGCTGTTATCCTGTCCACCTTACTACTGAACCAGTTTACCAAAATGAGTTTCGTATACTACAAGCTAAACATGTGATGTGTCTGCTTGTTTCTCTTGTAGTATGCAAACAGAATATTGGAGAAGAGCACCCCACTATGTAATGGTAGAGAAAGTAATGCAAATAAGGTTCAAGATAGTGAAACAACCCTGTTGGTCTCCAAGAAAGGTGATAAAAACGATCTTGTAGACAGTGAGAAAACCCCATAGTCCTGCGTTGATGTAGTGTTCGAGTTACTGGCCAGTACCGCTGGCACAAGCTCTTCGAACTCGCTGCCTGAATCACTTCGGCTTCTTCAGTCTCAGCTACAAGCTAAAAGGCATCAGTCAGCTGTGCTGCGGCAAGAAGCCGAAGGACTGAGGAAGTCCCTGCAGAATTCAGATGCGTACTTTCTTGTGCAACAGCAAGTGCTGGAGGATTTAAGCGCCAAACAAGAGAAAGTTAATAAGCTTGCTAAGCATCTTGCCATCATTATGGGTACCCAGGATATTGTTTCTTGAACTCTTCTGAAGTGGTTTCAGTTCTGGACTTGTTTTGCTGCGGCATTTATATGCTGCTTTGTTCCCTATATTTGCACTGGTGGCGAACTTTGATGCCCAGTGGATGTAATATGTGTAATAGCCATGATAGCCTAGCATAAGTTGCTTGCTTATTTATTTCCTTGTTGTCTTGTTTATTTGTTTGCTTGTAGTCAGTGCAGTTCTTTTTCCGCGGTTTGCTAGTGGCTGCAATAACCTATTTTTTAAAACTAGGCCACAATAACCATGGGCTAATATTTACTGTAGTGACACTGGGCCTCCTACGGGCCGTAGAAACAGTAGGCCTTCTACGGGCCGTAGAAACAATGGGCCTTCTACGGGCCATATCATCAATGGGCCTTATACGGGCCGTATGATCGATTGGCCAAACATGGGCCAATAACAGGTCGCATTATGGCCGTAAACGGGCTAGAGTTGGAATCGTCCGTTCATGGGCCGACCATAATGGGCCATCGTTAATAGGCCGTATTTGATGACGCTATGAAAACGGCCTAACGTATTAACGGACCACAAACGGGCCGATTGTAACCACGGGCTGAATTTGGCCCACAAGCAGAAAATGACAGTAACGGGCCGTAAGTAAACGAATGCTGGAAATGATCCCAAGAATAAATGGGCTCTGAGAAGGCCGAAAGATAACATGGGCTGGAAACGGCCCAACGGAATAATGGGCCGTTAATGGGTATAAAGTGATACACTATTCATTACGGGCCAGTTTCACCACGGGCCGTTAATGGGTGTAAAGTGATACAATGTTCATTACGGGCCAGTTTCACCACTGGCCGTTAATAGGCCAAGAGTTACATAGGGCCTCATATGGGCCGAAAGACGTCATGGGCCATACATGGACCAGAAGTGAAAACGGGCTGGAATCATATTGGATGGCCCAGATGACGCTACTGGGCCTAATTCGGATAGGGCGTAACGGGCCTTGGGTTAGCGGGTTGTAAATGGGCTATATGCGAAGAGGCCATTAACAGGCTTTCCATGGGCCGACCCGCCACCTTTTAACCAAGTCAAACGGGCCGGCCTTTTCACAGGAATGGGCCTCTGTTGGGCCGTGCCACGTGTCGACGTATCATAGGCGCCTTCTGTCCAATGATTGGATGACATCTGTCCCAACGATGAGCCGACAAGTGTTTCCTCCAGCCAATGATGATTTTACACGTGGAAAATCCCCATTGGTCGGGGCTCTTAATGGGTTATCGGATCCAAAACCCGACCCGATAGCTTAACGGCGTTCCGTTACGGTGGATGCCACATGTCGGTCACCCTTGACGAAAGCACTTCTGTGACGCGCGATTTATCGTCATGTAAGTGCGCACTTCCGTGATGATAATTTTGGTAATGTCATGGAACACTTCTACGACAGCACAGGTATGACTATCTTGATTCTGTCATAAAATCGTCATGGATGTACATGCATGACAAAAAACGCGACCTACTGTGACAAACACGTATCATCACGGAAGTGTATTTTTTTTTAGTGCGACCTGGCCCATCCCGCCAGTCCGGTAAGTTTTTCGTATTTCAAGGTGGCCCCTTTACTAATATACTCAAGGAAGATATCTAAACCTCCCTATTTGTTCTTTCAGGGCTGGACAAGGAAGGCGGAGCGGATTCAGTGTCCGGCTCCACTACCCGAAAACCCAGCCATCCCGCTTCTAATGTAGATGCTGGTTCCGGCGCCCTATTAGGTGCCAGAGAAGAAGGCCAAAAAGAAGGCCAAGGAGACCAGAAGCAGTCTCCGTTGTAAAGGTACATCGGACGCAACATCCGAAGATGCCGAAACCCACTCCTCCCCCGTCGAGGAAGATGAGGAGGAGGAGGAAAGCAATTCTCTCACCAAGGGGGGAAGGAAGAAAAGGACGGCATCCACGCATTTGGAGGCAGAGGCGTCCAAGAAGGGGAAGGTTTCCCTCGCGGATGACCCAGCGGGGGATACTGATAGCAGCTCCGAGTTGCGCCCCAGGGATAAGCCCCTGGCCGAATCATCAGTACTCAAAGATGCACACATATATCCAGCTCCTTTATTCCAGGTTTTAATATGTTGAATCATGCACTGCAGCCCGGCCCACGACAGCTCCCAGTGATCCTCATCGGGGGGTTCGCTGGATTAAAAGGCGATGGCCAGCGAGTCGCCGCCGGCGGCTTACTCTCCCAAGGCCAAGGGCGACGCCGAGGTGCTGTCCGAAAGGACATTCCCAGGCCAGGGAGAGGTTCAGGAGGCCGTCAGAGTGGCGCCAGAGGGTGATCCCTCGGCCGCCGGACACATGGGGGAGAAAATCCCCATGGAGACTGGCGATGTGGGCCATATCCAATCCGGCCCCCAGCCAAATACCATTCCGGAGACCTACACCGCACCGGAATCAGGCAAGCAGCCTCCTTCGAAAGGAGGAGGTGCGCCTATTCCGCTGGTGACCTCTTTCCATCCAGAGGCACCAGATAATCTGCTAGAAGCGCTACGAGGCGCTTCCATTGTTGAAGAACACCGTATCCTTATGGGTACGGTGGTTGAGAGGGTTCAGTCCGTTAAGAGCAGACTGACTGAAGCCTGCAGCAGCCTTCTAACAGGCTTTGAGGTGAGCGACACAATTGGAGAAGAATGTCACGGTATAGACAGTAGCCCCTGAGACTCTGTCCGGTGTTCGAAAAGAAAAGCCGGACAGAGGATCAAATAACCTTCATAGGAGACTAACCATATATGTCTATGTGAATAAAAGCAGGCGTCGCTGCTGGCGGTGACTTCCCAAGCTGCCGAAGACTCCGGACTGAAGTAGAGGCTGGAGCGGGCCGAGGAGGAGCTCGGCCAAGCAAGAAAGCAGCTGGAGGATAAGCAAGGTATTTAATGACCTGCTCAGATATATAGAGAGATATGAATTGTTTGTGTTAATCAGAGTGCCATGATATCTGTAGGAGCGACGACCGAGGTGGAGACCCTCAAGAAGGCGAGGCCGAGGCCGAGGAGAGAGCGGCCAAGGAACAAGCCGCCCGAGAAAAGCACGAGGCCAGGGTCGGTGAGGTCCAGCAAGAGCTCCAGGACACCGTGAAGAAATGCGAGTCCTTGGAGCGCAACATTGCGGATCAAAAGTCTGAACTTGCGACGGCCCGCCAAAGCGCGCAAAATGCCCGGGTCGAAGCCCAGGGCGCCCTCCAGGAAATCCAGGAGGCCGAGAAAATCGCTGCTGGTAAGGCTTTTATTATGCAGAGCAAGTATGTGAAGAGAAGGTACCTCTTACTGACCCGGATTTGGAGTTCTCCAGGGGCGTTTGCGGATCTGTCACGCAGTGTTTCCGATGCTACGGAGTTCTTCCGAGCCGAAGAGGGGAGCTTGACGGAGAAGCTGTTCTGGTCGCAATACCTTGCGCCAGAACATCCGTTTCCCTTTAGCGATCAGCTAAAACAGCTGGTCGAACTGCATAGGGTGGCCGAACTAGCCATGAAGGATTTGATAATCCGGCTATGGCCTGCCGAAGCCATACCCAACAGCTACTTCGGGCTCGTGAAGCGGCTGGTCAATGCCTGCCCTCGGCTTGATGCCATCAAGCGATCGGTCTGCATCGAAGGTGCGCGGATGGCCTTCGCCCGTGTCAAGATACAATGGGCGAAGATGGACGCCGTCAAGCTCACGACCGTGGGACCGCCCGCGGGCAAGGAGCACCGCACGCCCGAGCGGTATTTTGAAGATGTCCTGAAGGGATCCCGTATTGTAGAGGGGCAGTGTTCAAAAGACATTATCTTTGAATGAATTCATATTGTACCTTCCCGTATTATGAAACGGAGCCGTTATGTAACATAATACTTGTTATTTTAAGATTTTACCTCATGTGCGGCTGTTTCGTTAAAATTTAGAGTTGGCTAGTCGTCGTCTTCAGCACCCACGTAGGTAGTACGGGGGTGTTCAGGATGAATCTAAACACTCTTTATCCAAAATTTTGGTCCTTGAAGGAGGTGTGTAGCGCAACGAACCAGGCAATCGGACTATGTGGCTTCATCACCCTCACTTAGCCATAGGAGTTTGACAATAGAAATGTAGATGCAGCCCCTAGTTAGTATTTAATCCGGACTAGGGTGATGTAGACACCTGGTCGGTTGAAGGCCGATTCGTCGCATAATGCGGAAAAAATCACAAAAGATTTTCAACCTTCGAATAGCTGACTAGCTCTCGCCGCATCATGACAGTCAGTTTTCGTCTTTCTCTACTGAGGTGTTTGCTCGAATAAACCAGAAACACAGTCGCATTCGTTCTCCCTTTACTACCCTAGCCGATAGAGCACAGGAGCCGGGCAACCCAACTATTGACCAAAGACATGATTCGGAGCCAATGCATATAATGCTAAAATTCGGGGTGCCGAACTGTACTGTATAAGTGTTCAGACTTTGTTGTCATAATATTGAGCGCTGTGAAGCCCCTAGCCAATTTAAAACGTACCAATGTGTACGGGTGCAACTGATAAGAATAGCGAAAAAAGGTAGTAAGCCAATGCCACGTAAGTGTCACAGCCCTAGCTTTAGCTTTGCTTGTGGGCTAGTCTTGGTTGTTGCATCATGTTTAAATTTTGCTTAAACTTGAAATGGGGATGTTCAAACCCTAGCACCAAATGAAATGCAACTAGGATCAAAATAAAAATATTATCAATGAAACCAAAATGCCCTTCAAAAAAGTTCATGATTTTTGAATTGGTCTAGAACCTCTGTCAAAAATGGTGCACACTTTTCTAGGTCATTAATGGATTTTTGAATTAACTCATATTGTATTTGAATTGGAGCTATTAATTCCTATAAAATATTTGGTAGCTCCAAATATTCCGAAACTTACTGAGGGCGTCTGAAACAATTCAGTTACTGCCCACAAATATTTTCAGGATTTATAAAAATGATTTGGTTTATAAACTAAATCAAAACAGAGCAAATAAATAGAAAAACAGAAATGAAAGAGAGAGAGAGAGGACTTACCTGACTTACCTGGCGCTCAACTGGCCTGGCCCAGCACGGCCCAGCCCAGCTGGCCGATGCCAGTCATCTCTCTCCTCTCGCCAGAAGGACGAGAGTCGCGTGCTCGACGCGCGCGTCCACGCGCCCGAGCCACCTCCTGCTTCTGCCGACGCTGGAGGCTGGCTGGAGACGCCACGCGACCCCCCTCGATCCCCTCTCACTTTCCCCTCTCTCCCTGGACCTCTTCCCCCTCTCTGCTCTCTCTCTCTAGCCCGGGTCCGAGCGTGTCTGAGAGCGCCGATGAGCACCACCGCACCCAGAGCCTTCCCCCCGACCTATCTCCGTGCCCTAGAGCTCCTCTACGACCTCTTCTTCGTCCTCGACGAGCTACGCATCACCGGACGCCCCCGAGCGCTCTCCCCGTCGTCTTCTTCAACCACGGCCACCGAGATCGCCGGCGTCCTTCCGTCGTCTTCAGCCCTTCCCCGAGCTCAAAGAGGCCACCGCTGCAACCGCCGTGAGCCCCTCACCCGAACCCCTCTCTCCCCTGCCTCGTTTGCATCGCGTAGCTGTCGAATCCGCCGGAGCCGTGAGCTTTCGCCTGCCGGTCAAATCGCCGCCGCGGCCACGGTCACTGCAGCCCGTGCCCGAGCACACCAGTGTGCTCAGAACCTCTCTGCGCACCAGTAGCCACCACCAGCTCCTCCTCCCGAACACCCTAGCAAGGAACTCGAGCACGGCCGAACCACGGCCGCCGCAAACCTCGTCGCGAGCGTTGATTACGGTTACCATATGGTCCAGCTCTACCACCCACAGACGCGGCTCAGCCCCAGCTCTCCATAGAACCCAACCACGCCCCAAACCGCGCCCTATAGCGCAATCCCGACGCGGACGCCGCCGCGATCTGAGGTCGCCGGCGGTTAAACTCCGGTGGCTGATGTGGCACCATTAGTTTAGGTGCTAATCGCGTTTAGTTAGTGTTGCGTGTTGATGACATATGGGCCCCACGCCCTTAAGTACCCACGGTTTAACCCCTGTTTAGTTTAAGTTAATCACAGTGGCCCCACGCGTCGGCGTTGACCTCGCTGACGTGGTCGTTGACCAGACCCACCTGTCTATAGCACTAACTGACGCTGGGTCACTGACCAATGGGTCCCACCGGTCAGGTTTGACCTGGACCGCCCTTGTTGACTCGCTGACGTCACAGTGACGTCATGCTGACGCAATAATTCTTTTCTGGAATTTAAATAAATCTCAAATGGTTTATTTATTTCAGAAAATGTTATAAACTTCTAAAAATATATAAAATCAACGGTAACTCCAAATGAAATAAGTTATATATGAAAAATGATCAGAAAAATTCAATCTATCCATATGTACTGGTTTCATGCATGTTTAAGCAACTTAACCTTGCTGTTTAGTGCAAAACATGATAAGGCACTATTTAAATTCATAAGTTGAGTTTGGGATTGAACCTTTGGTTCAAAATGACTCAAACCCGGCTGGTTGTAGTTGCATTAGCCCAACACACTCATTTTGACATGTCATGATCATGCTTCATATTGTGCATTGCATTGATTGTATTCCTTCTCTGTTGCCGGTGGTTGTTCCCTCTCGATAGACGTGTTCCGACGATGAGTTCGATGACACCAATGAAGAGCTATATTATCTTCAGAAGTGCCAGGCAAGCAAAACCCCCTTGTTCATTCTGATACAATCCCACTCTCTCGCTCCTGCTCTCTTTTACTGCATTAGGACAACATGGATTCAACTGTTACATGTTGCGGTAGCTGAACCCCTTTTCCTCTGCATGACCTGTCATTGCCACAGTAAATAGATGAAACCCACTAGTATGAGTAGGAGTTGTTTGAGCCCTGATGTGCCAACTCATTCATGCTTGTTTGTCATGCCTGCTAATGCTTAGAGTTGAGTCAGGTCTGATTCATTGGGAATGAATTGGAATGGTGATGAACATGTCCGACGGTGTATGAGCTAAGTGTGTGAACACGATTTGGTAAAGGTAGCGGTGAGAGGCCATGTAGGAGTACATGGTGGGTTTTCTCACTGAAATCGTCCTCGGGAACTGAGTTCTGTGTTTGTGATCCATGAACAGCTACTACCACATGTTGGGCCCTGAAATATGACCCCGCTCGAATTATTAACCGCCCTTGTCCTCTGTCCAGGAGTTGCAAGTAGTTTCTGTTGTTTGTAGGATATGTGTTGGAGGCCGTGCATAGTGCTGACCCTAGGGGTGGGCTATGATGCGGTAGATACACTGTGGCCCAGTGTACAGAGTCGCCCGTTTGGTGTCTCGGGAACCCTGCACACATCGTTTGGGGCTGTGAGCGAAATCCCGGCCGGATCTCCTCGCGGATGGAACCCGAATAGGCGATAAACCTGGACTAGAGACTTGTGTGGTTAGTCAGGTCGTGGTCTACACCCACGTCGGCTTTCGCTTGAAGTCTTCCGAGCACATGTCGTGTGCAGACGCTAAGTGGTGGAAACATGTGTGAAGAAGTACACCCCTACAGGGTTATAAATGATCTATTCGAATAGCCGTGTCCGCGGTAAAGGACTTCTGGGTTGCCTGTACAGTTCATAGACAAGTGAAAGTGGATACTCTAAAATGCGCAAGATAAGTGTGAGTGCTATGGATGGCGTTCTCGTAGGGAGATGGGAGCGGATCCATAGTGGTGTATTGATATGGTGAATATGTGGACTCGTGTGCGCCACTTCAAAAGAGTTACTTGCAGTCATAGTTTAGGATAGCCACCGAGTCAAAGCTGGCTTGCAGCAGTCAAACTCCACTACCCCTTTGTTGATACCGATGCATATGTAGCTAGTTCTGATGTAAGTCTTGCAAGGTAATTTGTACTCACGTTTGCTTAATTTATGTTTTTGCAGAGAGACTTCAGTCTCGCTAGTAGTTCTGCGTGGACTTCGACATTTAGCTTGTTACCTCAGCTACGATCTTGTGCCCTCGGTAGGATCTTGTAGATAGTCAGGCTTCTCAGCTTTTTCATTTGTAGATGTCTGTACTCAGACATGTTAAGCTTCCGCATGTGCTTTGACTTGTATGCTCTGAATGTTGGGTTATGAGACCCATGTTGGTAATATCTCGCTCCTCGGAGCCTAATGAATAAATACTTTGAGTCATAGAGTTTTGATGTGATGCCATGTTGTATTTACACATATCGAGCATATTGTGTGTATGATTGAAATGCTTGGTATGTGTGGGATCCGACAACCTAGTTGTCTATCCTTGGTAGCCTCTCTTATGGGGAAATGTAGTCTGGTGCTTCCACTGAGCCATGGTAGTCTGCTACAGCCCGGTTTACCGGAGTCCTGCTAGCCCAGTTACTACTGCTCCGGAACACCTAGACTGGCTGGCATGTGTCCCACTTCATTCTTGTGTCTGTCCCTTAGGGGAAATGTCATGCGGTGACTTCCGGAGTCCTGCTAGCCTGCTACAGCCCAGGTTCCCGGAGTCCTGTTAGCCCAGTTGCTACAGCCCGGATTCACTCGCTGATGACCGACACGTTCGAGGCTGGGTCATGTATGCCTGTCCCCGTAAGTTAGTGCCACTTTGGGTTCACGACTAGTCATGTCGGCCCGGGTTCTTTGTCATATGGATGCTAGAGACACTATCATATATGTGAGCCAAAAGGCGCAAACGGTCCCGGGCCAGGTAAGGTGGCACCCGTGGGAATACCGTGCGTGAGGCCGCAAAGTGATATGATGTGTTACATGCTAGATCGGTGTGACTTAGGATCGGGGTCCTGACAGCTTTGGTATCAGAGCCTGACTGCCTGTAGGATTACCAAGCCAAACTGATCGAAGTTGAGTCTAGAAATGCTTTAGTTATATAAGGGAATTGATTGGGGAGGGGAACGTAAGGCTCTTTTTACTCCATTACCTTATGCCCTTCTGATCTGAGTCACCCTCTTCTCTTCTACGGGGATTAAGAACTAGGCTTCTCAACTTTCTATCAGGATCACGTGTTACTAATCCGTAGACTTGTACGATTGATGGATTCAAGTCTCAGTTCAGTTTCTATTACTTCTGTATGTTCATAGCTGGCCTCAGAACCTTGATTTCGTGGTGTTGAGTGGTCATGTGATACGTCTCCAACATATCCATAATTTTTTATTGCTCCATGCTATATTATCTTCTGTTTTGGACATTATTGGGCTTAATAATTCACTTTTATATTATTTTTGGGACTAACCTATTAACCGGAGGCCCAGCCCAGAATTGTTGTTTTTTGCCTATTTCAGAGTTTCGCAGAAACAGAATATCAAACGGAGTCCAAACGGAAGGAAACCTTCGGGAACGTGATTTTCGGAACGAACATGATCCAGAGGACTTGGACCCTACGTCAAGAAAGCCACCAGGAAGCCACGAGGTAGGGGGCGCGCCTACCCCCCAGGCGCGCCCTCCACCCTCATGGGCCCCATGTTGCTCCACCGACGTACTCCTTCCTCCTATATATACCTACGTACCCCCAAACGATCAGATACGGAGCCAAAAACCTAATTCCACCGCCGCAACCTTCTGTACCCGTGAGATCCCATCTTGGGGCCTCTTCCGGAGCTCCACTGGAGGGGGCATCGATCACAGAGGGCTTCTACATCAACAACATAGCCTCTCCGATGAAGTGTGAGTAGTTTACCTCAGACCTTCGGGTCCATAGTTATTACCTAGATGGCTTCTTCTCTCTTTTTGGATCTCAATACAATGTTCTCCCCCTCTCTTGTGGAGATCTATTCGATGTAATCTTCTTTTGCGGTGTGTTTGTTGAGACCGATGAATTGTGGGTTTATGATCAAGTTTATCTATGAAAAATATTTGAATCTTCTCTGAATTCTTTTATGTATGATTGGTTATCTTTGCAAGTCTCTTCGAATTATCAGTTTGGTTTGGCCTACTAGATTGATCTTTCTTGCAATGGGAGAAGTGCTTAGCTTTGGGTTCAATCTAGCGGTGTCCTTTCCCAGTGACAATAGGGGCAGCAAGGCACGTATTGTATTGTTGCCATCGAGGATAACAAGATGGGGTTTTTTTATCATATTGCATGAATTTATCCCTCTACATCATGGCATCTTGCTTAAAGCGTTACTCTGTTCTTATGAACTTAATACTCTAGATGCATGCTGGATAGCGGTCGATGTGTGGAGTAATAGTAGTAGATGCAGGCAGGAGTCGGTCTAATTGTCTCGGACGTGATGCCTATATACATGATCATACCTAGATATTCTCATAACTATACTCAATTCTGTCAATTGCTCAACAGTAATTTGTTCACCCACCGTAAAATACTTATGCTCTCGAGAGAAGCCACTAGTGAAACCTATGGCCCCCGGGTCTATTTTCCATCATATTAATCTTCCAACACTTAGTTGTTTCCGTTGCTTTTTATTTTTACTTCGCATCTTTATCGTAAAAATACCAAAAATATTATCTTATCATATCTATCAGATCTCACTCTCGTAAGTGACCGTGCAGGGATTGACAACCCCTTATCGCGTTGGTTGCGAGGATATATTTGTTTGTGTAGGTACGAGGGACTCGCGCGTAGCCTCCTACTGGATTGATACCTTGGTTCTCAAAAAATGAGGGAAATACTTACGCTACTTTGCCGCATCACCCTTTCCTCTTCAAGGGAAAACCAACGCAGTGCTCAAGAGGTAGCAAGAAGGATTTCTGGCGCCGTTGCCGGGGAGGTCTACGCAAAAGTCAACATACCAAGTACCCATCACAAACCCTTATCTCCCGCATTACATTATTTGCCATTTGCCTCTCGTTTTCCACTCCCCCACTTCACCCTTGCCGATTTATTCGCCCTCTCTTTTCCATTCGCCTTCTTCTTTCCTTTTTGCCCCTTGCTCTTTCTGCCATTATGTCTGAAATAAGGTAAATTATTGTTGATATGGACAATAATAATATCATGGAAAATTCTGATGCTCCTGCTGAAGAACCCCCTACCTTGCATCAAAAAAAATTCGAATTGGTAGTGGTAATATTATTGGAAAAGGTGTTATTCAAGATTTATTTACTCGTGCCGGTGCTTTGCCTTCTATGGGCAGTTCCATTCTTCATAGAACTAGTAGTCTTGCGGACGCTATTGCCATGCTTATAGTTGAACTTGAAAGACAATTTATGCACTTGCACCCTTGCATACAAAGGATTTTCCTAGAATTTTCTAATATAGGGCATTCTTCTATTAAGCGTGCCGCTACTATCTTTTTGGCTCATGAGTTTAGATTTATAATAAAAGAGGCCAAGGAATTCTTTGTGCATTATAGGGTGGACGCTGGCCGTCCTCCCATAGAGGCTATCCTCTTTGATCAAGAAGAAATAATGCGTTTTCAATCTCTAGACTATGTTGCTTTCAATGAAAACCTTAGAAAAAAGGTCCCTACCAATGTTCTAGTTGATAGAATTTCTGAACTTAATGATGATTTGGCTATTCGAAATAATGAGTTAGGATATTCTCTCGAGTATAGGCTCACAAAGTGCTGTCAAAAGAATGCTTATAATGATGAATTGGTTGTGCAATATGAAGGGCCGAAGGAGGAACCTATACCTCCTAAAATTGATCTTGGGGACTTTTGTCCCATTAAATTTAGCCCTTTTGATTACTTGCTGCTGAGCGTAGAGAATACGAAATGATTTTTAATGATCTATCCTATTACTATGGCAATACCTAGATCTATCCTTGCTTTTATGCCTAGCTAGGGGCGTTAAACGATAGCGCTTGTTGGGAGGCAACCCAATTTTATTTTTAGTTTTTTGCTTTTTGCTTCTGTTTAGGAATAAATATTTGTTCTATCCTCTGGTTAGATGTGTTTTTTATGTTTTAATTAGTGTTTGTGCCAAGTTAAACCTATAGGATCTTCTTGGATGGTAGTTATTTGATCTTGCAGAAAATTCCAGAAACTTTCTTTTCATGAAAATAATTGTTAAAAATCACCAGAACGTGATAAAATACTTATTCCAATTGCTGCTGATCAATAAAAAAAATTTCTAGGTCTTCCTATTTTGGCTGATTTTTTGGAGTTCCAGAACTTTGCGTTAGTTACAGATTACTACAGGCTGTTCTGTTTTTGACAGATTCTGTTTTTCGTGTGTTGTTTGCTTATTTTGATGAATCTATTGCTAGTAAAATAATTTATAAACCATATAGAAGTTGTAATACAGTAGGTTTAACACCAATATAAATAAAGAATTAGTTCATTAAAGTACCTTGAAGTGGTCTTTTGTTTTCTTTCGCTAACGGAGCTCACGAGATTTTCTGCTGAGTTTTGTGTTGTGAAGTTTTCAAGTTTTGGGTGAAAGATTTGATGGATTATGGAACAAGGAGTGGCAAGAGCTTAAGCTTGGGGATGCCCATGGAACCCCCAAGATAATCTAAGGACACCTAAAAGCCAAAGCTTGGGGATGCCTTGCCCCGGAAGGCATCCCCTCTTTCGTCTACTTCCATCGGTAACTTTACTTGGAGCTATATTTTTATTCACCACATGATATATGTTTTGCTTGGAGCGTCTTGTATGATTTGAGTCT
Source organism: Triticum aestivum (assembly GCF_018294505.1). NCBI lineage: Eukaryota > Viridiplantae > Streptophyta > Magnoliopsida > Poales > Poaceae > Triticum > Triticum aestivum. Next base: position 506,494,631 of record NC_057805.1, on the reverse strand, counting down.
TTGCTTTTTATTTTACCACAATCATCCTTGCTGTACACACCTTTTGAGAGAGACACACATGATTCGGAAATTATTAGAATACTCTATGTGCTTCACTTATATCTTTTGAGTTATATAGTTTTTGCTCTAGTACTTCACTTATATCTATTAGAGCACGGTGGTGGATTTGTTTTATAGAAACTATTGATCTCTCATGCTTCACTTAGATTATTTTGAGAGTCTTAAATAGCATGGTAATTTGCTTAAATAATCCTAATATGCTAGGTATTCAAGATTAGTAAAAACTTTCTTATGAGTGTGTTGAATACTAAGAGAAGTTTGATGCTTGAAGATTGTTTTGAGACATGGAGGTAGTGATATTAAAGTTGTGCTAGTTGAGTAGTTGTGAATTTGAGAAATACTTGTGTTGAAGTTTGCAAGTCCCGTAGCATGCACGTATGGTAAACGTTATGTAACAAATTTGAAACATGAGGTGTTCTTTGACTGTCCTCCTTATGAGTGGCGGTCAGGGACGAGCGATGGTCTTTTCCTACCAATCTATCCCCCTTGGAGCATGCGCGTAGTGCTTGGTTTTTGATGACTTGTAGATTTTTGCAATAAGTATGTGAGTTCTTTATGACTAATGTTGAGTCCATGGATTATACGCACTCTCACCTTTCCATCATTGCTAGCTTCTTCGGTACCGTGCATTGACCTTTCTCACATTGAGAGTTGGTGCAAACTTCTCCGGTGCATCCAAACCCCGTGATTTGATACGCTCTTTCACACATAAACCTCCTTATATCTTCCTCAAAACAGCCACCATACCTACCTATTATGTCATCTCCATAGCCATTCCGAGATATATTGCCATGCAACTTTCCACCATTCCGTTTATCATGACACGTTCATCATTGTCATATTGCTTTGCATGATCATGTAGTTGACATAATATTTGTGGCAAAGCCACCATTCATAATTCTTTCATACATGTCACTCTTGGTTCATTGCATATCCCGGTACACCACCGGAGGCATTCATGTAGAGTCATACTTTGTTCTAGTATCGAGTTGTAATCATTGAGTTGTAAATAAATAGAAGTGTGATGATCATCATTTTCTAGAGCATTGTCCCAAGTGAGGAATAAAAAAAAGAGAGAGAAAGGGCATAAAAAAGAGAAGGCCCAAAAAAATGAGAGAAAAAGAGAGAAGGGACAATGTTACTATCCTTTTACCACACTTGTGCTTCAAAGTAGCACCATAATCTTCATGATAGAGAGTCTCTTGTTTTGTCACTTTCATATACTAGTGGGAATTTTTATTATAGAACTTGGCTTGTATATTCCAACAATGGGCCTCCTCAAGTGCCCTAGGTCTTCGTGAGCAAGAAAGTTGGATGCACACCCACTTAGTTTCTTTTGTTGAGCTTTCATATATTTATAGCTCTAGTGCATCCGTTGCATGGCAATCCCTACTCCTCGCATTAACATCAATCGATGGGCATCTCCATAGCTCATTGATTAGCCTCGTTGATGTAAGACTTTCCCCTTTTTTGTCTTCTCCACATAACCCCCATCATCATATTCTATTCCACCCATAGTGCTATATCCATGGCTCACGCTCATGTATTGCATGAAGGTTGAAAAAGTTTGAGATTACTAAAGTATGAAACAATTGCTTGGCTAGTCATCGGGGTTGTGCATGATGAGAGCATTCTTCTGTGACGAAAATGGAGCATGGCTAAACTATATGGTTTTGTAGGGATGAACTTTATTTGGCCATGTTATTTTGAGAGGACATAATTGCTTAGTTAGTATGCTTGAAGTATTATTATTTTTATGTCAATATTGAACTTTTATCTTGAATCTTTCGGATCTAAATATTCATACCACAATTAAGAAGAATTACATTGAAAATATGCCAAGTAGCATTCCACATCAAAAAAATTGTTTTTATCATTTACCTACTCGAGGACGAGCAGGAATTAAGCTTGGGGATGCTTGATACGTCTCCAACGTATCTATAATTTTTGATTGCTCCATGCTATATTATCTTCTGTTTTGGACATTATTGGGCTTTATTATTCACTTTTATATTATTTTTGGGAGTAACCTATTAACCGGCGGCCCAGCCCAGAATTGCTGTTTTTTGCCTATTTCAGAGTTTTGCAGAAAAAGAATATCAAACGGAGTCCAAACGGAATGAAACCTTCGGGAACGTGATTTTCGGAACGAACATGATCCAGAGGACTTGGACCCTACGTCAAGAAAGCCACGAGGTAGGGGGGCGCGCCTACCCCGCCCCCCCCCCAGGCGCGCCCTCCACCCTCGTGGGCCCCACGTTGCTCCACCGACGTACTCCTTCCTCCTATATATACCTACGTACCCCCAAATGATCAGATACGGAGCCAATAACCTAATTCCACCGCCGCAACCTGATGTACCCGTGAGATCCCATCTTGGGGCCTCTTCGGAGCTCCGCCGGAGGGGGCATCGATCACGGAGGGCTTCTACATCAACACGATAGCCTCTCCGATGAAGTGTGAGTAGTTTACCTCAGACCTTCGGGTCCATAGTTATTAGCTAGATGGCTTCTTCTCTCTTTTTGGATCTCAATACAATGTTCTCCCCCTCTCTTGTGGAGATCTATTCGATGTAATCTTCTTTTGTGGTGTGTTTGTTGAGACCGATGAATTGTGGGTTTATGATCAAGTTTATCTATGAAAAATATTTGAATCTTCTCTGAATTCTTTTATGTATGATTGGTTATCTTTGCAAGTCTCTTCGAATTATCAGTTTGGTTTGGCCTACTAGATTGTTCTTTCTTGCAATGGGAGAAGTGCTTAGCTTTGGGTTCAATCTGGCGGTGTCCTTTCCCAGTGACAATAGGGGCAGCAAGGCACGTATTGTATTGTTGCCATCGAGGATAACAAGATGGGGTTTTTATCATATTGCATGAATTTATCCCTCTACATCATGTTGTCTTGCTTAAAGCGTTACTCTGTTCTTATAAACTTAATACTCTAGATGCATGCTGGATAGCGGTCGATGTGTGGAGTAATAGTAGTAGATGCAGGCAGGAGTCGGTCTACTTGTCTCGGACGTGATGCCTATATACATGATCATACCTAGATATTCTCATAACTATGCTCAATTCTGTCAATTGCTCAACAGTAATTTGTTCACCCACCGTAAAATACTTATGCTCTCGAGAGAAGCCACTAGTGAAACGTATGGCCCCCGGGTCTATTTTCCATCATATTAATCTTCCAACACTTAGCTATTTCCGTTGCTTTTTATTTTACTTCGCATCTTTATCATAAAAATACCAAAAATATTATCTTATCATATCTATCAGATCTCACTCTCGTAAGTGACCGTGTAGGGATTGACAACCCCTTATCGCGTTGGTTGCGAGGATTTATTTGTTTGTGTAGGTGCGAGGGACTCGCGCGTAGCCTCCTACTAGGTTGATACCTTGGTTCTCAAAAACTGAGGGAAATACATACGCTACTTTGTTGCATCACCCTTTCCTCTTCAAGGGAAAACCAATGTAGTGCTCAAGAGGTATAGCATCATGCCACTATTTTACAGGATGTCTCAAGTCTTTTTCGAGCATTTACAGCTGTTATGTTGTCCGAGTTATCCCAGGTTTCTAAATAGTCTGATGCATTTGCAAATCCCTTCTCTCCGTTCGCGATGTCCCTTTGGGCCAGTTCAACCACACTAATCGGTGAGTTGAGGTACTCTATTTCCTCGACATATATGTTGGAGCTATTATTATGACCCTAGGTGTTTTAGGGAGTCACCTAGTAATCTAGCCATGCTTTGTATCCCCAGTGTGATGATTCTGCCCATTATTCTTGAAAGCATCCCGTGATGCCATTTAGTTAGTAGGCATTCTATTCCTGGGTTCTTGAACCCAATATTCACCCTACTTACTTCATGTTGATAGTGTTTGCTAGTTCCTTTTGGATATTAGTAACCTTTGCGATAGTCCTCGAGGTCCGTGGTATTTCCTTCTTCCAAATACCATGAACTACTTATGGCAGAAGTTCCTTGTTGAGCCGAAAGATCACAACCAGAGTGCTCTTGATGAGTTCTCCATTCTATGTTGCGACTCTGCCAATCCTACTCTTCTGCATGGGTTATCCGGAAGAAATATGTTGAACTTGTTTGACATACTAATCTATGCACCCACAACTGAGAAAATCATATGTTCTTTTGGGTTGTCCCTCTTTAGTTATTTTCTGGCCCTCGTCTATCAATTGATAGACATGAGTAGTTGAGCATTTGTGATATCGATGCCTATTATTTCTGTGATCCGTCAAGCCATTTTATTCCAGAATGACTAGGAAAACGAACTCCAGTACCTTATCCATATCTAGGATTGGGTCAAAGTAGTTGTATTCCGTGGATCAAAATGCCAATCCAGCTTTTGCTCTGTTCTACCTTGGAGTGTTACCATCTTTATGTTAAGAATGTCATGAGAATTGCACCACCTCTTATGAATTCTTGACGCAGTGATACTTCTCGCCATCATTATTCATTCCTCGGTCCCGTGTTGTTGTAACCGGAATGCCGACAAGTGAACTGTGATGTGTGAAATCAATACTCCTAGCAACCTCGTTGCTTGGTAGTTAATGGACAATACTCTCACTCTTAGCGTGCTGGTTATTGAATCATCATCCTAAGATTGATCGTGCTACCTAGTCCTTATTTGCGGTACACTCTTCGATCAATGATTTGGGATTGTGTCAATCCCTCGCTCCCTTGATCATATCGTCTTGCCCTGAAAAGCAAGATTGATCTCGAGCTTAGTAACATATCGGTGGTTCGTGGTTTTTCGAATATCTTCTCGGAAGTATTACCTGGTTGTCACCTGACCGCTATGTTGAGTTCGTGATCAAGTTGGTTTTTCTATAAACCACTCTTTCTTCAAGAATCTGTGTTGAATACCCCTGAGCTAGTTGGTCAAGCTAAACAACAACTTGGAGAGTTGGAAGATAAAAGCTTGTCTAACTTAGTTCATTTCCAAAGGGATATCTTTGTGTGTGTGTGTTGAAGAAAGATGATATCTTCATCGATTGATCCACGTGATCAATTGTCGGCACTATTGCCTTACAATCCTTTGATTTGAGTGTGGGCTATCGTCAAATCAAATCAGAACCAACGATGTTCGTCATGTTGTCTTACTCGTGGTTGTTTCCTCGAGTATACATCATTATATCTTTTTGGTCTGACTAATACTATCACCTTGTTCACATAGTTGTTGAATTCCATCTTCATGGAAGTATCGATGATTTGTTGTTGAGCTCATCAACATCATTTTATCTTGTTCATGATTCATGTCGAACATCTAAGTGGTGTTGGAAACTTCTGTAAGCATTTCTTCATGCTAGTTCATGAAGCATATGTTAGTTGAAAGAAGTGACTTCCTCTAATTCATGTGCATTTGATGCAAGTTGCCGCCGTGAATTCGAGAAAGTTTGTTTTTGCTTCCTTTGGAGTCATCCCAAGTTAGTCATGTAGGTGCGAAGTATTCTATGGTTTGATAGGCTCGCTACCTTCATTCCATATGTATTCCCTAGCACACCAAGCCACTGATTGACTTGTTCAAGGATAAGAAGTTCATCAATAAGTGCACAAGGACTTCGATATCCTCGATGATGGTTCCTTACCAGAACTCGGTGGTGTTTTATTGTAAGACTACTCTGTGGTCATGCTTGTCTTGGACAACATGTTCACATGCGTGTAGCAGAACCAGCTCATGTTTTGGAGCTTGCTACCATAGTCCATCTCATGGGAATCTTGCAAAGCCATCTCGTCGATTTGTGTTGCAAACTTTCATTTTTCTTTCTGGACTTGATGAGTCTGGAGTATCATGTTACCAACGAGATCTGAATTCCAGGCAGATATGATGGTTGGAACTTTTCCAAGATCTATTATGTAGGTCCCGACAAGGTTGATGTTCTGGCCGACACCTAGCCAGAAGATCTATCATTGTAGTATCTTGATTGAGCTATTTGACCATCTTCTCCATGAGGACTTAGTGCAACTTATTACAGAAGTTGTTCCTTCGGGGTCCTTATTCTCTCGGCTTTCTCGAATATGCTAAAACCATTCAGACAGTGGAATCACTCTCTACTATTGAGTTTATCCCCAGTTACTAGAATCATTCCCAACATTTGCATCTTGTTCCCAGCTTGCACCGCCATTGTGCCATCCTACCATGGACTGCCTTCTCACTAATTACTGATCGGGATTATCTTCAAAAGCGGTCCTTCCATGGGTCCCATCCATTTCCGGTGATAAGCAAAAATCATCCATTGCGTTGTCTTCAACAAGGTAGTCCACATCATCCATTCTAGTCCGAGTATGCCATCCCTACGTACTCCGCCAAACGATTGTCGTGATTTTCCTTAGGCTGGTAAAAAGAGTTTCAACGATCTCTAAATCAAAAGTAATTCTTTTTTCCACTTAAGGGAATATTTCTGCGAGTCACCTTCCTTAAGATGTCTCGTTATGGTATCATGGCAACTCAACTCCTCGCTACGTTGACAAACGTTCACCACCCTCTTAAAGTGTGGAATTGTTGTCTATGTAGTGGACCTTCGTCATCTGTTACACTCCATCCCTCTGGATGTATGTTTCATGTCTCAGCCCGAGAGATGTTTCAATGTCTCATTCTGTGAGTTGATCATTAGTTGCTCGATATTGGAAAGATCAATTCTTCTAGAGTTTTTCCTTTCTTCTCATTGTCCTGTTGGATGGAGTTCTCAGAGCAAGACGTCGAGACAAAGAGGATGATTGAATGAATGTTCTTACGAAGTGCAACCTGGATGGTGAAGATTGTGTTAGCTTTGTGTCCCCTCTGTCTTCTTACCTCATGACTTGAATCTCGGGACGAGATTCTTATTTAGTGGGGGTGAGCTGTCACAGCCCTAGCTTTAGCTTTGCTTGTGGGCTAGTCTTGGTTGTTGCATCATGTTTAAATTTTGCTTAAACTTGAAATGGGGATGTTCAAACCCTAGCACCAAATGAAATGCAACTACGATCAAAAGAAAAATATTATCAATGAACCCAAAATGCCCTTCAGAAAAGTTCATGATTTTTGAATTGGTCTAGAACCTCTGTCAAAAATGGTGCACACTTTTCTAGGTCATTAATGGATTTTTGAAATAACTCATATTGTATTTGAATTGGAGCTATTAATTCCTATAGAATATTTGGTAGCTCCAAATATTCTGAAACTTACTGAGGGCCTCTGAAACAATTCAGTTACTGCCCACAAATATTTTCAGGATTTATAAAAATGATTTGGTTTATAAACTAAATCAAAATAGAGCAAATAAATAGAAAAACAGAAATAAAAGAGAGAGAGAGAGGACTTACCTGACTTACCTGGCGCTCACCTGGCCTGGCCCAGCACAGCCCAGCCCAGCTGGCCGATGCCAGTCATCACCCTCCTCTCGCGAGAAGGACGAGAGTCGCGTGCTCGACGCGCGCGTCCACGCGCCCGAGCCACCTCCTGCTTCTGCCGACGCTGGAGGCTGGCAAGTGACGCCATGCGACCCCCCTCGATCCCCTCTCACTTTCCCCTCTCTCCCTATATGTCTTCCCCCTCCTCTGCTCTCTCTCTCGCCCGGGTCCGAGCGTGTCTGAGAGCGCCGACGAGCACCACCGCACCAAGAGCCTCCCCCCGACCTATCTCCGTGCCCTAGAGCACCTCTACGACCTCTTCTTCGTCCTCGACGAGCTACGCATTGTCGGACGCCCCCGGGCGCTCTCCCCGTCATCTTCTTCAGCCACGGCCGCCGAGATCACCGGCGTCCTTCCGTCATCTTTAGCCCTTCCCCGAGCTCGAAGAGGCCACCTCTGCAACCGCCATGAGCCCCTCACCCGAACCCCTCTCTCCCCTGCCTCGTTTGCATCGCGTAGCTGTCGAATCCGCCGGAGCCATGAGCTTCCGCCCGCCGGTCATGTCGCCGCCGCGGCCGCGGTCACTCCAGCCCGTGCCTGAGCACACCAGTGTGCTCAGAACCTCTCCGCGCACCCGTAGCCACCACCAGCTCCTCCTCCCAAACACCCTAGCGAGGAACTCGAGCACGGCCGAACCACGGCCACCGCAAACCTCGTCGCCGACATTGATTCCGGCGACCATATGGTCCAGCTCCACCACCCACAGACGCGGCTCAACCCCAGCTCTCCATAGAACCCAACCACGCCCCAAACCGTGCCCTGTAGCGCAATCCCGACGCGGACGCCGCCGCGATCTGAGGTCACCGGCGGTTAAACTCCGGTGGCTGACGTGGCACCATTAGTTTAGGTGCTAATCGCGTTTAGTTAGTGTCGCGTGTCGATGACATATGGGCCCCACGCCCTTAACTAACCACAGTTTAACCCTTGTTTAGTTTAAGTTAATCACAGTGGCCCCATGCGTCGGCGTTGACCTCGCTGACTTGGCCGTTGACAGGACCCACCTGTCTGTGGCACTAACTGACGCTGGGTCACTGACCAATGGGTCCCACCAGTCAGGTTTGACCTGGACCGCCCCTGTTTACTCGCCGACGTCACAATAACGCCATGCTGATGCAGTAATTCTTTTCTTGAATTTAAATAAATCTTAAATGGTTTATTTATTTCAGAAAATGTTATAAACTTCTAAAAATTATATAAAATCAACCGTAACTCCAAATGAAATAAGTTATATATGAAAAATGATCAGAAAAATCCAATCTATCCATCTGTACTGGTTTCATGCATGTTTAAGAAAATTAACTTTGCTGTTTAGTGCAAAACATGATAAGGCACTATTTAAATTCATAAGTTGAGTTTGGGATTGAACCTTTGGTTCAAAATGACTCAAACCCAGCCGGTTGTAGTTGCATTTGCCCAACACACTCATTTTAACATGTCATGATCATGCATCATATTGTGCATTGCATTGATTGTGTTCCTTCTCTGTTGCCGGTGGTTGTTCCCTCTTGATAGACGTGTTCCGACGATGAGTTCGATGACACTGATGAAGAGCTATATTATCTTCAGAAGTGCCAAGCAAGCAAAACACCCTTGTTTATTTCGATACAATCCCACTCTCTCGCTCCTGCTCTCTTTTACTGCATTAGGACAACATGGATTCAACTGTTACATGTTGCGGTAGCTGAACCCCTTTTCCTGTGCATGACCTATCATTGCCATAGTAAATAGGAAACCCACTAGTATGAGTAGGAGTTGTTTGAGCCCTGATGTGCCTACTCATTCATGCTTGTTTCTCATGCCTGCTACTGCTTAGAGTTGAGTCAGGTCTGATTCATCGGGAATGAATTGGAATGGTTATGAACATGTCCTACAGTGTATGAGCTAAGTGTGTGAACACGATTTGGTAAAGGTAGCGGTGAGAGGCCATGTAGGAGTACATGGTGGGTTGTCTCACTGAAACTGTCATTGCTGTAGAGTTTTGCTGTGATGCCATGTTGTATTTACACATATCGAGCATATTGTGTGTATGATTGAAATGCTTGGTATGTGTGGGATCCGACAACCTAGTTGTCTATCCTTGGTAGCCTCTCTTATGGGGAAATGTAGTCTGGTGCTTCCACTGAGCCATTGTAGTCTGCTACAGCCCGGTTTACCGGAGTCCTGCTAGCCCAGTTACTACTGCTCCGGAACACCTAGACTGGATGGCATGTGTCCCACTTCATTCTTGTGTCTATCCCTTCGGGAAATGTCACGCGGTGACTTCCGGAGTCCTGCTAGCCTGCTACAGCCCAGGTTCCCGTAGTCCTGTTAGCTGATGTCTACTACACAACCTTCTTCTTGTAGATGTTGTTGGGCCTCCAAGTGCAGAGGTTTGTAGGACAGTAGCAAATTTCCCTCAAGTGGATGACCTATGGTTTATCAATCCGTGGGAGGCGTAGGATGAAGATGGTCTCTCTCAAGCAACCCTGCAACCAAATAACAAAGAGTCTCTTGTGTCCCCAACACACCCAATACAATGGTAAATTGTATAGGTGCACTAGTTCGGCGAAGAGATGGTGATACAAGTGCAATATGGATGGTAGATATAGGTTTTTGTAATCTGAAAATATAAAAACAGCAAGGTAACAAGTGGTAAAAGTGAGCGTAAACGGTATTGCAATGCTAGGAAACAAGGCCTAGGGTTCATACTTTCACTAGTGCAAGTTCTCTCAACAATAATAACATAATTGGATCATATAACTATCCCTCAACATGCAACAATGAGTCACTCCAAAGTCACTAATATTGGAGAACAAACGAAGAGATTATGGTAGGGTACGAAACCACCTCAAAGTTATTCTTTCCAATCAATCAGTTGGGCTATTCCTATAAGTGTCACAAACAGCCCTAGAGTTCATACTAGAATAACACCTTAAGACACAAATTAACCAAAACCCTAATGTCACCTAGATACTCCAATGTCACCTCAAGTATCTGTGGGTATGATTATACGATATGCATCACACAATCTCAGATTCATCTATTCAACCAACACAAAGAACCTCAAAGAGTGCCCCAAAGTTTCTACCGGAGAATCAAGACGAAAACGTGTGCCAACCCCTATGCATAGGTTCATGGGCGGAACCCGCAAGTTGATCACCAAAACATACATCAAGTGAGTCACATGATATCCCATTGTCACCACAGATACGCACGACAAGACATACATCAAGTGTTCTCAAATCATTAAAGACTCAATCCGATAAGATTACTTCAAAGGGAAAACTCAATCCATTACAAGAGAGTAGAGGGGGAGAAGAAACATAAGATCCAACTATAATAGCAAAGCTCGCGATACATCAAGATCGTGCCAAATCAAGAACACGAGAGAGAGAGAGATCAAACACATAGCTACTGGTACATACCCTCAGCCCCGAGGGTGAACTACTCCCTCCTCGTCATGGAGAGCGCCGGGATGATGAAGATGGCCACCGGTGAGGGATCCCCCCTCCGGCAGGGTGCCGGAACAGGGCCTTGATTGGTTTTTGGTGGCTACAGAGGCTTGCGGCGGAGGAACTCCCGATCTATTCTGTTCTCGGAAGTTTTTAGGGTATATGGATATATATAGGCGGAAGAAGTACGTCAGGGGAGCCACGAGGGGCCCACGAGGGTGGAGGGTGCGCCCAGGGGGGGTGGGCGCGCCCCCCTGCCTCGTGCCTCCTCGTTGCTTCCTTGACGTGGACTCCAAGTCTCCCGGGTTGCTTTCCTTCCAAAAATAACTTCTCCAGAAGGTTTCATTCCGTTCCGAATCCGTTTGATATTCCTTTTCTTCGAAACACTGAAACAAGGGAAAAAACAGGAACTGGCACTGGGCTCTGGGTCAATAGGTTAGTCCCAAAAATAATATAAAAGTGCATAATAAAGCCCATAAAACATCCAAGATGGATAATATAATAGCATGGAACAATCAAAAATTATAGATACGTTGGAGACGTATCAGCATCCCCAAGCTTAATTCCTGCTCGTCCTCGAGTAGGTAAATGATAAAAACAGAATTTTTAATGTGGAATGCTACTTGGCATAATTTCAATGCAATTCTTCTTAATTGTGGTATGAATATTCAGATCCGAAAGATTCAAGATAAAAGTTCATATTGACATAAAAGTAATAATACTTCAAGCATACTAACTAAGCAATTATGTCCTCTCAAAATAACATGGCCAAAGAAAGTTCATCCCTACAAAATCATATAGTTTAGTCATGCTCCATTTCCGTCACACAAGAATGCTCTCATCATGCACAACCCCAATGACAAGCCAAGCAATTGTTTCATACTTTAGTAATCTCAAACTTTTTCAACCTTCACGCAATACATGAGCGTGAGCCATGGATATAGCACTATGGGTGGAATAGAATATGATGATGGGAGTTATGTGGAGAAGACAAAAAAGGAGAAAGTCTCACATCAACGAGGCTAATCAATGTCTGCATAAAGGGATTATTGGTCGAAAATCCTAGCAAAGCAGGCAGGCAGGCACAGAACAATACAAGAGAGAGATGCACTTGCAAGATAATAGCAATGCCTCGGTCCAGGATCTTGGTTGGCCAAGCTGTTAGATCCAGAAAAAACATCGTCCTTGTAGTTTTTTCCAGCTGCATAACAGGTAATAGCGACCTGTTAGTATATTTGAAGTACATCGGGCAGGTGATGCTGGACGGGTTTAAAGGTGACAAGTACCTAGGCCGTGGCGGGTGCTTGGCATCTTGCCAGACGGTGGGAATCAGGTTAGAAACGTCAAGGGTGATGACGCTGCGCTGGCTGTCGGGGTCCAGTAAGGAGATCTAGAACCGTCAAGTAGGGTGTTTGTGGAGCGGCTCCGGTGGGGGTGGACTATGGTGTGGGCGAAGAGGATCTGTGGCCGTGGACGAGGGCATAGGTGAAGCTGCTCCAGTGGTTGGGTGAAGGATGTTGTCGACGATGCGGATCTGCGGCTGTGGACGGGGCGTTAGAAGCTGCTCCAGTAGGTTGGATGAGGGTGTGACGAAGCGGATCTGAGGCCGTGGACTTGTGAGTTGGCAAAGCGGCCCCGGTAGGGTTGAGAATAGTATAGGCGAAGCTACTCCGGTGGGGTTGACGATGGTGTCGGCGAAGCGGCTCCGGTAGGGTTGAGGAAGGTGTCGGCGAAGAGGATTAGAGGCCGTCGACGGGGGCATCGGTGGGGCGGCTCCGGGGGGTGTGGACGAAGCGTCTCCGGTGGGGAGTACGAATGAGCCGCTGCAGATGCGCTGCGGTTGACGAGAGTACCGGCGAAGCAGATCCGGCGCCATGGACGAGGCCGGCACTGAATGGGCTGTGGTACAGTGTTGGATGAGCAGTCTACTTGTTTCTAGGGGAGGTGGGAGGGGTAGATGCGGCCGCAGAAGCAGATCCGGCAAGGTGGACGCCGCTGGCAGTGAATGGGCTCTGGTACGCCGGTGGATGAGCAGTCTAGGGTTTCGAGAGGGGAGGGGAGAAAGGCCGATGAAGTACGGACGACGTGATGTAAGATGCTCTGGTGCTGTGTAGTTAGTCGCTTTTGTGGGAGGGGGAGAGGAAATGGGGGTGCCGTGTAGTGGGCGGAACCGGAATTTACCAAAGCAGTCCCGACCTATTATGTAGATTAGGGCGGTATTGTAACTGTTGGTCTTCGTGCACCAAGGACAAAAGGGGAATTTTGCATGCTAAAGACTAAGGTGGCGGAAATTTTAGAAGGAGGCGGGAGATTTTGCTGCCCGCGGGATCGTTCGTATCCAGTTTCAACTAATTTTGGACCGTGCTAGCGGGAAGGTCATGCGAGACTGTGTACACGGGGCACACGTCAGCAGTTAATAACTGGTGTGAAGTCCTCCCAGAAAAAAAGACAATAACTCGGGATGATGCACCGATAACTTGGACGTTCACACGGGCGCGGCCAATCGTACGGGTGTAGTGGCGCGTTCACAAAAAAGGGATCAAATGCTCAGCCTATGTATTTCTCGTGTAAATAGATAATTTAGTGCAATTGGTTATTTAATTTAAACATAATGCATTGACGTGTTAGTGTAGAGGCACATAAAAAGAAATGGATATTGTAGTCCGCTACTTAAAAGTGTTACCTCATATGATTACATAGCCTCCATTTCATAAATTGCGTACCCGTTGAATTCATATATGAATATTACATATATTACTTCATAATAGAACCTTATATAATCCAACACTAATGATTTTGAATGCAAGAGTAACACTGGTGCATACATGATAGCTACATTGGTGGTTAAAGAAACATCGCTGTAACTTTCACTACAGGAATCAGCTACTTTGCCGTCTGCCACGGCAGACGGCAGAGGCAAGGATGGCGAACGGCAAAGGCCTTTGCCGTCTGCCGCGGACGGCAAAAGGCTCCGGCAAAGTAGGGATCGGTAAAGAGCTTCTTTGCCGTCTGCTTTTTGAAGCGGACGGCAAAGGGGCCTTTGCTATCAGCGGCTGACGGCAATAAATACGCTGTTAGTCCGTTAGGCGGCTAACGGCAGCCTTTGCCGTCCGCTGCTGACGGCAAAGAGCATCCGGCCTTTGCCGTCCGCCGAATGACGTCAGCTAGACGTCACTGCGGGACAAGCCTTTGCCGTCTGCTGCTGTAGGCAAATGTGGGCATTCTTTGCCGTCTGCCACTGTAGGCAAAGCCTTTGTCGTCCGCCGCTGTAGGCAAACTGACCAAATGGGTCAGCTCCCATGGAGCACAGGTGGCCGCCGCGTGGCTTCTTTGCCGTCCGCGGCAGACGGCAAAGGAGCCTTTGCCATCAGCGGCTGACGGCAAAGGTGCCTCTTTTTCTGTTTTTTTGAATCCAGCAATTTTCACAGCAAATATATGACATATATATATATATATGATATATATTTCACAGGGCTATTTAACAGCAAACATATGACATATCCAGCACATAAGTTTCATCGTGCATACATATATAGTTCCATCCATTCATACATAGCAAGTTGCACATACACATTGTTCCATCCATACATATTACAATGCAAAGTTTCATCAAGATAGCAAGTTCCATCATAGCAAGCTAGAAGAATACTAGAGGAGAATGAAAGAAAAAACAAGCACTCCATCATAGCAAGCTAGCTTCCGTGAAGTGAATGAAATCTGCAAAATGGCAAATAAGAAAGTTAGAAAAAAGGTGACTAGAAGAAGAAGTATATGCCATTTATGAGCTAACTTAGGTGAAATGGATCATTTATGAGCTAACTTAGTTGAAATGGATCGTTTATGAGCTAACCTTGGTGAAATAGATCGTTTATGAGCTAACTTAGGTATAATGCATCATTTTAGAGCTAACCTAGGTAAGATGGGTCATTTTGGCGCTAACCTAGGTGAAATGGATCGTTTATGCGCTAACCTAGGTGAAATAGATCGTTTATGAGCTAACTTAGGTAAAATGCATCATTTTAGAGCTAACCTAGGTGTGATGGGTCATTTTGGAGCTATACTAGGTAAAATGGATCGTTTGTGAGCTAACCTAGGTGAAATGGATCGTTTATGAGCTAATCTAGGTAAAATGGGCCATTTTAGAGCTAACTTGGGTAAAATGCATCATTTTGGAGCTAACCTAGGTAAGATGGGTCATTTTGGAGCTAACCTAGGTAAAATGGGTCATTTTAGAGCTAACATAGGTAAAATGGATCATTTTGGAGCTAGTCTAGGTAAAAGGGGTCATTTTAGAGCTAACTTGGGTAAAATGGATCATTTATGAGCTAACTAAGGTAAAATGGGTCATTTTAGAGCTAACTTAGGTAAAATGGATTGTTTATGAGCTAACTAAGCTAATTATGCCATTTTTGACATAAGTAAGCTAAGTACATGTCATTATTGAGCAAACCTAGTTAACTAAGCATATTAGAGCTAACTTATGTCATTTTGGAGGAAACAATGCTAAGTATAGATCGTTTTAGAGCTAACTTAGGTAAAATGGATGGTTTTGGAGGTCAGTAAGCTTAGTAAGTCATTTTGGAGGAAAAGAAGCTAACTCTAGGTCATTGTGGTAAGCATATTGGAGGAAATAAAGGCTATGTCTAGGTCTTTATGCATTTGTTAAGCAAAACACTAGAGAAACTTACCATGATCATGGAGGTGTAGGAGCGGGCTGGCTCGTGCCGGTAGCTGGAGAAGGATCGTGCGATGCTTGTCTGGAGTTACGCTGCACCAAAGACCATTTCCAATGTCTCGTTAGCATGATGACTCTCAAATGTTAAGACTAGCAAGTAATGTCCATTCAAATTTAACTCACCGTGGTCCCAGGAGCAATCACTGGCATCGGCGGAGCGGTCTGACCGGTCTTCTCGCACACAGACTGCACATTTGGTTTTGACGACTCAGTCATACTAGTTAGGAATGAGACAAACACTACATGAATGTTTTGGCTAATCTGCAGAAGAAACTTACCACAAGGAGCTCGTACATGGCCCTTGCCTGCATGTCATTCCGTGCCCTCTCCTTCTCCAACATCTTTGTCGTCCTCTCCTCCAACTCCCGCTGCCTCTCCGCCGCCTCCGCCAGAAGTTTCTCCGTTCTATCTCTCTCACTCTGTATAGCAGCCTGCAACACCACTCCTCGTTACCATTTGTAATCATGGATGGAAGCACACACAATGTAATGGAGAAAGATAGCTGAGTACGTATAACTAACCTTGATGGCGAGTTGGACTGGCCATTCATGAGGCCTTATCTCAAGAGCGGAGCTCGACTGGCGCGTCTTGATCTCCGGGAGAGTGCTAGGACAACGGATAAGTCCATCTCCAATGGCTATGGAGCCATGGGACCTCCCGCCACAAGATATCATCACCAGCTCTGGATCAATGGGACCCTGGATCGGGTTAAAGTCCTCCCCTTTCCTCTCCTTCCCCTCATCTCTATATTTCACGAGCTTGTCGTGGGAGGAGATGTTGGTGAAGTTGTTTGCATCATCGAGGTCAGACAGAGAGAATGCCTTGACTTTCTTGAAAGAGGCAGTGTGGGCCATGGCATACAGGTCGTACACCTCTGGCACCTTATCCGCCTTATTGCAGCGTGCTTGAAAGAGAGAAACAAAGTAAATTAGTAATTAAAGGGCTCAAGCTAGCATGATGAATGAATTGCATGAATCATGAAGCAAACCACATACCCAGTTCCGCCCGAACTGATATAAGTTGGAGCTGCCTTGATGGTGTGGCACACCTTCCATTTGGGCACGTTTGTCCTTGGCCTCGTTGTGGAGGGCTAGCCATTCTTTTGAGCACCACTCATTGACCAACACCTCCCAACAATCCATCCGATCCGCACACCATCTCGGAGGCGCCTAAGTTAGCAAATAGAAACTTGAGCGCTACGGCTATGAATTACTAAATGAAGGAAGTAAGTACAAGGCCTTAAGAATTACCTTCATGTACTGCTCCTTACTCAGGAACTTCTCGCGGCACGCCGGCTTGGTCTTCTTGATACCACGCAAGGCGTCGTAGTCTCGAACAGCCTGCACCTGAGCCTCGTGCCGTAAGTTGTGTAGTAGGCGCTTGCAGACGTTATCGATAACATTTGCCGCGTCCTCCTCGTATCCCTCCTCACACCTGTAGAATGTCTGCAATCAAATGACACAATATTGATTAGTACAATTAATAACTAGCTAGTTGAAGATATTTAATTCTGTAAAGGAGAAATTACCCAGAACTTTCCGATCACCACGTCTGCCATCGTCTTGCACAAGACACCGTCGATAATCTCACCCGGCGGGGCCGAGGCAGCCAAGTAGTGCTCCCAGCTCAATCCAAGCTCTGGAAGCCGACCCTCACCAGGTAACGTGACAAACCCCGGGAAGTTTTGCCGACAAAGAACTCCAAGGACACTATGATGGTGGTCCCAACCCCTACAGCATGACAAGGCCAACGCATTAGATATTTGAAGAAACATGAATGCAGAAGGTACAAAAAGATTAAATGCACTTACCTCTCCCCATCAGGGAAAATCAACCACCTCTGCTCGCGGGTCGCCGGCACGGACGGGAGCCGTGTACAACCACGCTGGTAGACGGTGCCCCCTCCTCCTCAATATCAGTCGGCTCCCCGCCATCATCAGCATGGCCACTCGGCCCCTCAGGCTCATCTGGCCAGGTACCCCATCCAGACGTGTGCTCCTCCAGGGGCTCGTGGGCCGAAGGCCCATCGACCCAAGGCTCGTGGGCCGAAGGCCCGTCGACCCGAGGCTCGTGGGCCGAAGGCTCGTGGACCGGAGTCCGTGTAGCCTCCTCCTCGGACGAGTCCACCCTAGGAGTCACGTGCTTGGGTGAAACAGCTGGGGGTGGCGGCGAGGAAGGCACCCTAGCAGTCACCCTACCTCCTCTCCCGCGACCACGTGCTCCAACTCCTCTCTTCTTCCCTCCCTTACCTCGTCCCCTGCTGGGCACCGCTGTCGACGAAGAAGGGCCCGACAGTGTCGCCATACTGTCCAGCAACGCTCGGCGGAGAGGTGCGTGTGGAATGGAAGACCTCCCACCATGCGCCGACGAAGAAGGGGCCTCGGAGCGCTCCCGACCAGCGCCCACCATCTTTCAACACCTGCCATGACAAAGAGTAAACGAAATTAGTACAACATAAAAAAATACCGACATGAATAATAATATGTATGTCACTTAAGTGTATCATCATCAAGTACAACATAAAATAAATTGAATACCTGACACTACTAATAATCTCGATCACTATCATCAATAAATGCATAATCATCATCATCACTATAATCAATGACGGGCTCGTAGGGTTCAGTGGCATCAACATGTGGAAGGCCACCTTGACGTAATCGGTCAAGCATTGGCAGGTCATCCGCAGCAGTAACCTCTTCTTGTTCCGGCTCTTCTTGTTCCTCCTCTGGGTTGATGTCGGATTCATTGTCGCTGTCTACTTCAATGTTTTGGGGTGAAGTATAGCGGTTCTTGAAACGCTTTTTGGAAAGATGTGTCTCTTGGAAGAATTCTCCTTCATATGTGTCTGGGTTAATGTGAGGTTCATAATCCTCTTCCTTTGGGGGAGATAGTCTAGCACGTGGCGGCACTTCATAAACGACATCCCAACCTTTCAGATTTGGATTAGTTTGGCAGGCCGACGGTAGATAGAATACTTGGGTCGCCTGTTGAGCCGTAATATAGACATCAGGAACATCTAAATGGGTGCTTTGTTTGATTTCAACTAGCCCTATATGTTCATGAGTCCTTCTAGTCTCCCTCGGCTGAAACCAATAACATTTGAAAACTACGACATTTGGTGGGTTTTCACCATAGAATAGAAGTTCATAAATTGCTTCAACTCTCCCATAATACTCGGTACCTCCTTCGCCGATAGCAGATACACAACAATTTTTAGACTTTCGGTCGGCCATAGATAGCTCTTTGCCATAGGTACGAAAGCGATACCAATTGATGTCGTATTTGTCAAATGAACGGACCTTATAGTCAAAACCATTAGCCACTTGTCTCAATTCGGCGTCCATAGACTCTGAATTAGCCTACAAGTTTAATACGAAAGGATTGTTGCATTACGCACAAATTAGCGAATGAAATGAAATTGTCTAATAGAAATTACCGTTTGTTTGAACCAAGAGATGAAGCCGGGATAGCCACCTCCTTGCTTTGCGAGAAGCTCATACTCTTCGACGGAATCCTTTTGGATCACCGCTCCATACGAGAATATGGCGACGTATCGACTGTATGAAATATCCAGGAATAAGAGCAGTTCAAAGGAAATAGAAGTTGCGAAAAAATGTACTGAGAACTTACTCGATGTACGGACGCACTTCTATCAGGTTGTTGAAGATATACAACGAAATGGTCCGCCATTCTTCGTTATCCAAAGATACTGGTTTTGAAACACTGGCTGGTGCGAGATTCCCTTTGAATAGGCCGAGGTTGGATCCACCCTTTTTAGGGTCGT
This sequence comes from Triticum aestivum, assembly GCF_018294505.1. Lineage (NCBI taxonomy): Eukaryota > Viridiplantae > Streptophyta > Magnoliopsida > Poales > Poaceae > Triticum > Triticum aestivum. Next base: position 506,475,220 of record NC_057805.1, on the reverse strand, counting down.
TAGCATTGTACCGAGGCTTCGGATTATGCAAATGACGATTTTTGGCTTCGTAGTGTGCTGTCACGAAGTTTGCCGCCTCCTCAGTGATGAATGCCTCAGCCATCGATGCTTCAATTCTACGTTTATTTTTACATTTTTCTCGGAGCGTCTTCTGCATCCTCTCAGTTGGGTAGCACCAACGATTTTGCACGCCCCCCCCCCCAATCTTGCCTCGGTCGGGAGATGCAAAATCAAATGCTGCATTGGATTAAAGAAGCCCGGTGGAAAGATCTTCTCTAACTTGCAGATCAACTCCGGCGCCAACTCTCCCATTTCTTCTAGCACGCCAGGCGATAGTTCTTGCGCACAAAGAACACGGAAGAAATAGCTGAGTTCTGCCAGTACTAGCCATTCATCCTCAGGGATGAAGCCACGCAACATCACCGGCATTACCCGCTCAATCCATATGTGCCAATCATGACTTTTGAGACCAAATATCTTCAATTTATCAAGACTCGCTCCCCTCTTTAGATTCGCTGCATACCCATCGGGGAACATCAACTGCATTTTCACCCACAAGATAATTTCCATCATAGCTGGCCTTCCAAGATTGAACCATGCCTTTGGCTTCGTCCAGTTCTGCTTTCCTTTCGGTTCTTTCATGTTTTGTAACGGCCTATCACATAGCGCCTCCAGATCGACTCTAGCCTTAGTATTATCCTTTGAGTTCCCATCTATGCCGAACAATGTACCAAAAAGTGCCTCGGCGATATTCTTCTCAGTGTGCATCACGTCGATGTTGTGTGGGCAAAGGAGGTCTTTGAAATAAGGCAGATCCCATAAGCATTTCTTGTGAGTCCAGGCGTGCTTAGAATTATACCCCTTGAAGTACCCTGGACGCTCTGGATCTGGCTCGAGAGCATTTAACTGATCCAGGGTCTGTTGGCCTGTCAACGCAGGTGGTGCAGAGTTTTTGACAACTCTACCTCTGATGAAGTTCTTCTTGTCTTTCCTGAACTTATGGCGAGGATCCAGGAACTGTCTATGCATGTCGAAGCAAGAAAACTTGCGACCGGCCTGAAGCCAACGAAACTCAAGAGCTCCCTTGCATGTGCGGCACGGGAACCTTCCATGCACACACCAGCCAACGAATAGCGCATACGCCGGCAAGTCATGCGTCGAGTACATGTACCAGACACGCATTATGAAGTTCCGTTTTCTATAGGCGTTATGTCTTGAACCCATTATCCCAGGCTTCTTGCAATTCGTCCTTAAGCAGCAGCATGTACACATTCATACTTTTCCCCGGATAGTTGGGCCCTGGAATTATCAACGTCAGGAAAATGTTCTTTCTTTGCATAACCTGTCCGGGGGGAGATTGAGTGGAACGACAAATACGGGCCAACAACTGTATTGTGCTGCCGTCAGACCAAACACACTGAACCCATCCATGCTGATGCCGACTCGAGGATGCCTCGGATCTGCCGCTTTGTCAGCATGTAATTCATCAAACTTTTTCCATGCAACACCATCCGATGTGTGTACGATCATCAGATTCCCATCTGCATCTAGTTCGGTTCTTTTGCCAGTTTTGTGCCATGTCATCTGTCTGGCCGTCTCTTCGAACATGAAAATACGTTGAAGTCTTGGTACGATTGGCATATACCGAAGAACACTGACGGGGATTTTGGTCTGTATCTTCTCACCCATACCGTTGTCTACCACAACATACCTGGAAGACTTGCAAATGGGACAATAGTTCAAGTCCGCATAGTCAAGCCTAAATAAGACACATCCTTTCTCACAGGCATGTATCTTCTCATAGGGCATCTTCAGTGCACGGAGGATTTTGTCCGACTGGTACAGGTTTGCAGGCATTACATGGCCTTTGGGTAGAAAGCGTCCAAATACTATCATCATTGCGTCGTAGCATTCTCTGCCCAAGTTGAACTGAGCCTTCAGAGCCATTACTTGTGAGATGGCATCCAACTGACAAAGCTCAGTGTGCTCGTGGAGCGGACGTTTTGAAGACTCCAGCATTTCATTGAAGGCCTTTGCAGATTCCTCCATCTCCTCGTCCGAATCCCGAGCATCATCGAAGTCTTGCACCATGTTTTCCATCCCGGTACCATGCTCGTCGGTGCGACCACGATCCACCTCAACTCGGTCACGTTGGGCAGACTCACCATGATATGTCCACACCGTATAATCGGGCGTAAAATCACTCTTCTGCAGGTGTTTTCCCATTTCAGCCTCTGTCCACTTTTCCCAATTGCCGCACCATAAACAGGGGCACCAGGTTTTCCTCTGGCCATTTGCAAATGCGGCTTGCACAAACCCCTTGGTTTCTATGAACCATTCAGTGCTCCATTTGTTCTGACTAGTGTGACCGGTGTACATCCATGCACGATCACTCATCTTGACTTTCAGAGCTACTGGACACACAACAAATATATATGTATATATATAATTCACCATGTATATATTCATCAGTTGATCTACTTTGTCAATTTTATTATGTCCATGCAACCTACACTCTAATAGGTAATGATAGGTCCTAATCCCACCCGAGTATGTGTAGATTGGGTTCATTTTCCCATGCTATGCTCCGGATCCGACGCAAAATTTTGGCAGGACCTCCGCGCTGTTCTCCTGATACACGTCTCTGCAATAAACAGAGAGGATGTGTACCCGGAGAACAACAGGGGAGGCACTGACGAAATTTATGCGTCGGATCCGGAGCAAAGCATATGGGAAAACGAACCCAATCTACACATACTCGGGCTGTCCATGGATAGCGTTGGACAATTTGAAAGAATCATGGTTATAAATATGCAAATGCATGCATATTTATAACTATAACACTTTCGAACGGGAGACACATACTGGTTACGCATACTGATGATTCAAGACAGATATATAGCTAGCTATCAAGTTTCATCGGCACGAACACCAGAACAGAGCAAATAATTAAGGGGGGAGGAGGACATGTCATTTGTGCTCACCCACGAACGAAGGGGCAGAGCTCATCAAACGCACGGGGAGGTCGTCGAACACCAAACCTCGCAGCGATGAAACAACTGCACATTTAAATCTACCCGATCAACACAATTATATATGATGTTTTTCATAACAAAATCGAAAAATATATGACCCCGTCGGCCTCTGGAAGGCCAAAGAGCACCTTTTCGGGAGGTGTCGGGGGTCGGGTGTCGTGTCGGTGTCGGGGTGCCGTGTCGGGGTCGGGGTGCTGTTTCGGGGTC
>NC_057805.1:506469321-506470867 GCF_018294505.1 Triticum aestivum | reverse complement strand
CATCGGGAGGAGAGAGGGAGAGAAACAGAGAGGAACGGGGTGGGTGGCTCGGCCGTTAGTTAGGTTAGTGAAGTTAGGTCTTTGCCGTCCGCCGTGCTTTGTCGTCCGCTAGCGGACGGCAAAGAGGGGAGCCGTTAAGTTTTATCTAATCAGCTCGTAAGTGGGGCCACCTCTCTCTTTGCCGTCAGCCAGCTGACGGCAAAGAATCTTTGCCGTCAGCTAGCGGACGGCAAAGACCTTCTTTGCTGTCAGCTAGCAGACGGCAAATAAGCTAATTCCAATAGTGTTTGGCATGCAGAACTGAAAAGGTTTATTTAAATAGAAAAAAATGTGATACGTGAGTGTCCAATCTTTATAGCGTTGAATCGATATTGTACCTTTGGCCACGATACGAAGTAGATATTGATTTATGTTCAAGCGATGCACGTCCACGATCGCTAGATAGTGATACGTGAATGAATTGTGCAATCTCTCTCACACGCATACATATCTCATTTCCCTGTGGGCATCGGAATCACACACGCACACTTCATGTATTTCTCTCCCTCCGTCAAGGTTAGAATTCGTCTTTCTACCCCGTCCTACAAGTCTCTCACACAGAAACACACACGCTCTCTCTGTCGAACACGCCCACCCCTTTAATTCCGCCCACCCACAGCCACTAATGTATCAAAGTATTATAATCTCTCTCACCCATATGCCTAAGGTCAACTCGAGTTCCGGAACCATATGAATACATACAATGGGATTCCAGCGGAGCACCTTTTGTGTTGAGATTTCTCTCTCTCACACACACACACACAGAGACACACGCGCGCGCACACACACATTGTTTCTCGCTTCATTTTTTCCGGCACTTGCATGCACACGGTTTTGTTTATCTTCGTGATGATTTAAGTATGCCTCGCACAAATTCTATCTACCTATCCCTTAATATAGCTATATATGTGTCACACAAACTCCTTCTCCCTACTAGCAAGATGCCCATGCGTTGCACGGAACATCAAGATGCATTTGTATGAGTAGTTTATCTTGTGGGAGAAAAGGATGAATGAGGGAATGCCTTATTTGCAAATGCGGAGAGGGGTGTGGGTATCTTTTTGCAAAATTGCCATAGTTTCCTTCCTATCCGTCGGATATAAATCGGATGGCCTATATTGCAGGATGGCAGGAACACCATCATCACCAACTTTGTTTTTTAAAGAGTAGAGATATGTAAGTGTCACTGCCCACCCCCCCCGACACCCACACCCACACCCACACAACCACACACACACACTTCCCAACACCGAAGGAGTAGGGTGACACCTCGATCTTGATACTAATCTATCGACTGGCTTCTCTCTCAAACACACACACACTACCCGACACTGAAGGAGTAGGGTGGCACCTCGATCTTGATAGTAATCTATCTACTCCTCTTTCAAAAACACACACACACACACACACAGACACATACGCACACACTCGCTAGTTGTGTCTCTGTGCCTACTGCACACACTCTCGATACGTCTTTCTCTCCCTCCCCCTCCCCCCCCACCCCAAC